>NC_053155.1:163198035-163440997 GCF_016835505.1 Polypterus senegalus
GTAAAGGGTTTTTAACAGTTTTTTGAAATGATCCACACTACTAGCCTGGTGAATTCCTAATGGTAAGGTATTCAAGATTTTGGGTGCATTAAAAGCCTCACTATTTTTAAGTTTGGCTCCTGGAATTATAAGCATTTATCCATTTCAAAATCTAAGGTTATGACTTGCGGTGCATGTGGATAGAAATTCAAAAATATAGGATGGAGCCAGATTATTTAAGGTTTTGTAAACCATTAGTAGTATTTTAAAGTAAATTACATTACAAAATGAATAACACAGGTAATCAGTGAAATGATGCTAAAACCGGTGTGATGTGCTCAAATTTTTTTTTTCTAGTTAAGATTCTGGCTGCTGCATTCTGCACTTATTGTAACCAATTGATGTCTTTCTTAGGTAGTCCTGTTAGGAGTGCATTACAGTAAGCTAGTCATGTAAAAACAAAAGTGTGAACTAATTTTTCAGCATCTTGTAAATTTATAAGAGGTCTAACTTTCTTAAGTGCAAAATGCACTTAAGATATTTCTTAAGTGCAAAATGCAGACGTAGTATTCCAGTTAATATGTGATTTAAAGCTCAAGTCACGGACAATAATTATGCCTAGATTTTTACCTCTGACTTGACTTTTAAGCCTATGTATTGAAGTGTATTTCTAATACCCTTGCTATATCCATGTTTGTCAATCACCAAGATTTCTGTTTTCTCCTTATTTAGTTAGAGAAAGTTACTACTCACCCAATCGTAAATACTGCTAAGACACTGGATCAGACAAGAGCGTCAGGGTCATCAGGTGCTATAGATAAATACAGCTGTGTGTCATCTGCAATAGCTGTGGTAGCTCACCTTGTGCTTTGAGACAATCTGTCCTTTTAAATTGAAAAAAGCAGCAGACCCAGAATAGATACTTGTGGTACACCATATACAATATCATAGTTCTCCGAAGTACAATCACCACAACTAACAAAATATTTTCTACCTGTTAAGTAAGATTGAAACTAATGCAAGACATTGCTGGAGAGGCCAGCCATTGTCTAAGGCAATAACAATACTGTGCTCTATGGTGTCAAATGCTGCTCTGAAGTCTTACAGAACAAGAACAGATACAGTATATGACCAGTGTCTGCATTAATCCACAAATCATTCACTACTTTAACCAGTGCAGATTCTGTACTATGATTTGCTCTAAAACGTGATTGAAACTTGTCAAGAATAGAATGTTGAGTCAATCAATCATTTACCTGCTTAAATACTGCCTTTTCTAGAATTTTACTTAATAAACACAAGCTAGAAGTTAGTCTAAAGTTAACAAAAACAGAGGAGTTGAGATTATTTTTCTTGAGCAGGGATTTAACAACTGCAGTGTTAAGACATACGTATCTAATGATGAGTTCAATATGTCAAGTACACTATTAATTAGCACATTGGAGACTTCTTTGAAAAAGCCTGTTGCTATGGGGAGGATGTAATATATTTTTTATATATATTTATGTTATTTTTAAAAAGTATTAGGGGGATTCTCCCCCTGCTCGCTTTGCTCGTTCACCCTGTGTTTGGTTTACCAGATATTCAATTTAAAGAGATTGTTATTTTCATGGTAATTGTTACATATGCATTATTTTCACTTTTACCTTAAAAACTTTTGTAAAAACATTACTTTGTTTCCGGCCCTGTGCGTGGTTACATCTCTTTCTCGCCAAACGTATAATGCTGCTTGCATTAAGGGGTGGTGGCTGAACGCACACTAAGGATATGCTGTGGGATCATCTGCTGCCTTTTTGCTGCTTGTCGTATTTCGTTATTTTAAGAGCTGCGAGCACTTGATGCTTGTCTGCCAAATGCAATCCAACAACTGCTAGGTTAGATGTGGGCTAGTTTTAAATGATGGCTCACTGCCTTGTCTCACGTGACGTTGTAAAAACAATAATTGTCCTTTATTTCCGGCCCTGGGCATGATTAAGTCTCTTTCTTGCAGGATGTATAACGCTGCTCGCGTTGTGAAGGGGGAGGGTGGTGTCGCGCTGCCCTTCAATCATTTTAAAGCCTGTATAGCCGCTGTCCTTTTTGCTACTTCATGTCTTTGCTGCTTGCATTGTGATCGCTTCTCTGTGATCATAAATATACACCTGACTGAATTGTGTTTTCTTTCATTGCTTTAACTGTTGTGGGACCACAGATTCTCATAGCGCATGTTCCATTATTGTGTAAATCTACGTTTTGTGCATTGAATGATGCGAATGCGAAAAGACTTTGTTTTCTGCTCTTTGCCTTTTATTTCTGACCTTGCTTTGTCCTGCTATTTTTTCAGTTACACAAGGTCCTGATGAGTAATTTCCTTTTGTTTGCGCTAATGCAATCTTTTAGTCATCAATGTTTCATTTATAACGTATTGTCCTTCAGAAATAAACTTGATGCATTAGGATTAAAAGTCAAGACGGAAGTAAAAAACTTAGGGGTAACTGTTGACTGTAATCTGAATTTTAAATCGCATATTCATCAGACCACTAGGACAGCATTTTTTCACTTACGAAACATAGCAAAAGTTAGACCTCTTATATCATTGAAAGATGCTGAGAAATGAATTCACGCTTTTGTTTTCAGTCGACTAAATTACTGTAACGCACTCCTCTCAGGACTACCCAAAAAAGACATAAATCATTTGCAACGAGTGCAGAATGCAGCTGCTAGAATCCTAACTAGGAAAAGAAAATCCGAACACATTTCTCCAGTTTTGATGTCACTACATTAGTTACCTGTGTCTTTCAGAATTGACTTTAAAATTCTGCTTATGGTTTATAAAGCCTTAAATAATCTCGCTCCATCTTATATATCAGAATGTCTGACACCCTATATCCCAAATCGTAACCTTAGATCCTCAAATGAGTGTCTCCTTACAATTCCAAAAGCTCAACTTAAAAGAAGTGGTGAGGCGGCCTTCTGCTGTTATGCACTTAAAATCTGGAATAGCCTGCCAGTAGGAATTCGCCAGGCTAATACAGTAGAGCACTTTAAAACACTACTGAAAACACATTACTTTAACATGGCCTTCTCCTAACTTCACTTTAACTTAATCCGGATACTCTGCATGTTTAATTCGTCATAATAACTATTCATAGTGGCTCCAAAAACCGTACTAATCCCTACTCTCTCTTCTGTTTCTTTTTCCGGTTTCTTCGTGGTGGCGGCCTGCGCCACCACCCCCTACTCAAAGCATCATGATGCTCCAACTTTGATGGAGTGAAAGCTAGAAGTCTACGTGACCATCATCATCAAATCCTTCCATGAGAACCCTAAATACAAAGAGGACTGTTTCATTTATGTTAGGTAGATTTCCCAGAGGGGACTGGGCGGTCTCATGGTCTGGAATCCCTGCAGATTTTTTTTTCTCCAGTCGTCTGGAGTTTTTTTTGTTTTTTCTGTCCACCCTGGCCATCGGACCTTACTTATTCTATGTTAATTAATGTTGACTTAATTTTATTTTTTACTGTGTCTTTTATTTTTCTATTCTTCATTTTGTAAAGCACTTTGAGCTACATTTTTTTTGTATGAAAATGTACTATATAAATAAATGTTGTTGTTGTTTATACGCTTTATATGCACTGAGACACCTGTATCTATGTGTGCTGCTTCCTTTTACACTACTGATTTGTTTTGCTGGTCAAGCTCTGATATTGCTTGTAAGTAGGGCGTGTCTTGCAAGAATCTCATGTTCTATAGCCCTGCAATCTTTCGTCTCGTAGGTCTTTTATTTGTCTTCCGTGATCTTAACGTGAAGATCACGTATCGTCTCCTAGTCATTCCCTCCCACAGAATTTTTTTTATAATAGAGAGATAGTAAAAGCCTCACAACTTTCACTAGTAGCATTAGAGGCATTCCACTGAGTGAGCTGGGTTTAGAAGACAATCAATAGTTGAGAAAAAAAACTCTTATCGTTCATAATTTTAGAGAAATAGGCCTCAA
This sequence comes from Polypterus senegalus, assembly GCF_016835505.1. Lineage (NCBI taxonomy): Eukaryota > Metazoa > Chordata > Cladistia > Polypteriformes > Polypteridae > Polypterus > Polypterus senegalus. The sequence continues at coordinate 163,201,991 of NC_053155.1, forward strand.
GGCAGACTTTTCTCAAGGTAGACTTTGTTGTTATGTTCAGTTATTTTAGCTTTCAATATTTCATAGAGGACTATCAGCTTAGTTTTTTCTCCATTTATGCTCAGCTCTACAGTAAGTGCTCTTTATATCAGACACTCTTTGTGTCTCCCAAGGTATTATAGTTCTGGAGGATTTAACATTAAAATATTCCACCTTACCGGTTACACTATTAGCATTATTAGGGTAAGCACTACAATTGGATTGATTATTTAGAATATTCCCAAACATTGAAGCTGCTGATGTGTCAAAATATTGTTTTTTTACAGGTCTTAAATTTCATGCCATTTGGCTTGCTCTCTCTCTCAGGGGTGGGGATCGACTTGTTCTTATCTCAATTTTTCTTTTTGTAAAAACTTGATTGATTTGTATGGATTGCAATAAAATTAATAAAAAGAAAAAAAATGTTTTTTTAACAATACATTTCTCATTAGTTGTATTTATCAGTATTTCTACATTAAATAATAAAAAGTGGTCTGATATACTTATATCCACAACCTACTTTACGTCACCCTTTAATCCATTTAAAATCACTAAATCCAGCGTGTGTCCTAACTTATTTGTGGGCTGGCTGATGTACTGACTGAGATCAAAAGAGTGCAAGAAGTTTATGAATTGTCTTGCTTTTGAGACACACTGGTTTCTACATGAAAATTAAAATCGCCTATAAATATGTTCCTGACATAGTTATTATTATTGACACTAAGTCTAAGAATTTCTTAATAAAAGACTTATTATATTTAGGCAGTTTATAAACGGTCAAAATGAGACACTGGGGCACTTCTTGAATAACAATGTTAATATACTCAAAAGACCAGAATTAAATGAATTAAATTTATCATCATTTGACTAGTAAGGAACTAAAAAATAAAAACTGAAAAGGTTTATTTAGCAATTATACTACCTATCACTATGGTGTAAAATAAACAAACTATTGTTTTTAAATTTCCCAGTTCCTCTTTAATCATCACTACATCTACAAGTTTATCATATTTAATAATAATAATGATTTGATTATAAGTCAAATGTATTCTAAAACTGATAGGGTCAGTTGCAGAGTACCTGGGATTATATTGGACTAGCTGTGGATCAAGACCAAACTATGCAGTACGGTACTAACAGGAGATGATCTTCAGTTCTAAGTGCTGTTGCAGTGATCAGCAGAACAAGTTCAATACTAAATTTAACTAATACACAACTATTCTTATTGCTGTTTCATGATCCTCCTCAGTTTGCTCAGCTGGCTGTCTGATTTCACGCTGGAAATTAACATCTAGCCCATTCTCAATTAACAACTTGCAGCTGCACATTCCTCTCTATTTAAAGGAACAGAGCACATGGAAAATGTACATCCTCGTGTAAACGTAATAAAAATAATTGCAATGGTTAAGTTACATCAGATTGTAATTAATGTGACTGTCATTATTGGAAATGTTACTCACGAGCATCTGGAAAAGCCATGAAATCTATGGAAAGTAAATAGAAAGTAATGATAATGAAAGACAAATGTTTGTAAAATGATATGTGAAACATAATTGTCTCTTTGTAACTCATGGATAGATGAAGATCTAACATTATGGTAACCAGGGTGCATGTCCTGACATATGCAAGAAAAAAGTAATGTGGGTATAGCACCAAAAACACCCCACACCGAATTTAAACACCCCCCTTCTTCGCGTGCATGCGTGTCACCCAAGCCAAGAAGTATTACTTTATCTTTCTTAAGGACTAAGGTGTTGTACCATGTTAGCCATTATGAATGTAGTGGGAAGTCAAGTAAAATGACACCTCTTATTGGCTAACAAAAAAGATTACAATATCCAAGCTGTGCGTAAGGTGTAAATATATGCATGTGACATCCTGTAGCCTGTGGGGGTCTAAATCTAGTAAGATAGGGGTCTAAGAAGACAAAATGTATTCCCTCAGCACCCAGGTCACCAATTCAGACCTAAAATAGATTCTCAGCACTCTGCAACACGCCTGTGGATACTGAGAACAACAAAGTGCTCATAATTGACAATTCCATAGTGCAGAATGTTAGAATTCCAAACTATGTTAAACCAGTAGTTAATGTTAAATGCCTCGCAGGGGCAAAGATTTTTGACATTAGAGGCGGCATTGGATTGTGTCACCAATGATGATGTATCTACCTTATTGCTGCATATCGGCAGTAACGATATTTATTTACAACAATCTGAGGTATTAAAGAGGAACTCTCTCTATCCACCAAAGCTAACAGAAAACGTTAGAATTTAACTGTATCTGGCCCCTTACCAAAATTATACAGACGGGATGTGATTTATAGCAGATTGCGTTCCCTTCACTGCTGGCTAGACACTTGGTGTGCAAATAAAAACTTAGCCTCTCACACTCAACAGCAGCTAAACGTACCGCATTTTGCAACATTAAACTCTGCTTACATAAAGCCGATGTCAGATACAGCTTCTTGTATCCTGCTAAACTGAAAGTAGACATTCAAGGCAAGCTCTACATTTTTTCCTCTACGGTGGAAGCAGAAAAGGAGCTAAGAAAACTGGTCCTGACACTTTTTTGAAATTCAATTGTGAGTTGCATCCTGACCTAGCATGGCAATGAAGATCTTACAATGATACTGGCATCATAATAATATATCCTATTTCCTTTCAGCCACTGTTTGTTTATGTTTTAATTACAATTATATTTGTATATGTATGCATGAGTACATTTTTTTTTTTGTATTAGGGCTTACTATGCTTATCCAGGGCTACTGTTTAACATAATTCCCTGGGTTTACTCTCGCAAGACTGTTTAAGATTATATGTTATGCTTACATGATTTGGACTGTATTGTCAACAGATATCTCTATTTTAATCCTTAAACACTGCTGCTGAGAGGCTTGTTTTGTTTTGGACATGCACTGTCTCTAGGTATGTCAGACGACTGGGACTTTGTGAAGTGTGGTTTAGCCTCACATGGGGAGGCAAAATGGCAGGGTGGGGGGACTGGGGGGAAGGAGAAGAGATCAAGCTATCTCTAATGTATTTTTTTAATGTTTATAATTATAAGTGTCAATATAACAATAGGCTTCATGGCAATAACTCCTGGGAAAATTAAAAATTAAGGTCAAAGCTTTCTTATCTTAAGTTAAAACTACAAAATGACAACAAAAGTTCAGAAGCAATGTCTCCATTACTGAACAGTTAACTTTGTGAGCTGGAATGTTAAAGGTCTCAATCACAAATTAAAGAGAAAGAAAGTATTCTTTCACCTAACAGGTCTAAACGCTAACATAGTATTTTTAAAGGAGACCCACTTATTAACCAAGGATTTGTTTTGGCTGCACATAGACAGGACTGGCCAAAAATTATTACAGAGAAAGCTAGAGGTGTGGGAATTATTATGCATAGAACAATCTCATTTGTAGTATCAGATGTAGTATCTGATCCTGAAGGGACATACAGTATGTGATTGTCATGGGTAATTTATTCAACTGCAAAGTGATTTTGATAAATATCTACACACCCAATTTGGATGATAGGGAATTCATCCAAAACGTATTTGCATCCATTCCCAATGTGAACTAGTGCTGGGCGGTTTGACCAAAATTCTATATCACTGTATTATTCTAAATTATATCGGTTTCACGATATTCAACGGTATTTTATTCCCACGCATGAGTGGATGTTAACCACATTTTCCACTGCAATTACTGCAGTACACTGGCTAAGAATAACCTATTCCACTGTCATGAGAATTGTACATTGTACAAAAAAAAAATGTAATGTGCACACAAGTATTAATAGAGGTTTGCATGGCTCCATAAAGTGATAGTTTTCAAGGGGGTGGCACTAATGAAGAGAAGGAATCACACTGCATGCCAGATGCAGTCAAAATATAGAACCTTTTTATTGAACAAATTTTGCAAACAACTTAAACTAAAATTTTGACAACATATTTTCAACCATCCAAAGAGGTATTTAGACCTAGTAAAATATCCAGAGGTGCTTGTCAAAAGTTGTATTGCACTGAACATCTCTTAGAAAAGGAATAAATAGTAAATATTTTTTGTAAACCAACTACACTTTCTGTTAATGTTAATAATCTCTATCCACTGACACGTTAAAGTGACTTTTTAAACAACTTTACCATCATTAAACTGCATAATATTTAAACTAATAAATAATAATAAAATAAATAATAGTGCAACTTCCAGTAATAATACTATTACTTCAAAACTTCAAGCCCAGGTGCATTACAAAGTATTCACCAAATAAAAATAAAATAAAACAAGTGCAACTTGGTGATGATGTCTTTACCAACTGAACCATCATTAAGGCAAATTGCATTAATATGGAACTTGCTTCAAGCTAAGCTATATACATAAATAATAAAACTGCAACTTGCATTTATAATGCTATTTTTGGGATATCCACACGGAATCGTATTAGGGCCACGGTGAAGAAAAAAAAATATGGACACGGAAGAAAAAAAAAAACTATACGCTGAGAACAAAGTTGACATGTTGATTTTACTCTCAACATTTCCACTTTAATCTTGACGCTTATATCAAGATTAAAGTCGACATTTCCACTTTATTCTCACCGTTTATGTCGAGATTAAAGTCGACATTTCCACTTTATTCTTATAGTTTATTTTATAATTAAAGTCGAATGTTGTAAACTAAACTTCATCCTAAAATCAGTGTTTAATTTACTAGATTTTCTCAAACCCCATCATAAGTTAATGTAGCACATTAAATGCTTTGTGTTAAGTGTTCCCTGACCCAGTTTTAAATCAGTATGCACTTCTTAAACTGATTTCCTTTGCACAGAATACATTCACTTCATATATAGAATGCTATATACAGTACTTAATATCATTTTCAGGATGAAATGCATTAAAGCAGGTATTAAACATGCACGGTAGTGTGGTGGTAGTGCTGCTCCCTTGCAGTAAGGGGTCCCCAAGTGTACGTTCAGTGTAGAGAACTTCATGGCATTTGTGACAAGGCTCCAAAAAACTGGATGTATGAATGGGTATTGCACAGGTTTAACTTAAATATTGCGTAAATGTTGGGTTCATGATCTGGTGATCGAAGACACAAACACAGAATTGAATGGATGAGTGGGCTATCCTTCCTTTTTCTTTCTATACCTCACCAATTACCAAACGATAAACATCTTTGTGAAATTAAAACTAGTTATAAACTTAGACCACAGAGTGTTCAGAACATTAAAAAAATCCTTCGTTATACATGTTTAATTATGCCATCCCAGCAAGCATTGTGTGCGAGGCAGGAGCAAATCCTGAATGCCAGCACATCGCAGGGTGAATACGGGCAATACATACACTAGCAGGGTCAATATTGCATAGCAAAACTCCACATCCTACATGACTTTGAAAGGAAACTGAAGCATGCTGAGTAAACCCACCACAAAAACATGCAAATTCAAGGCAGGGTACACCCGAGACCCACTTGCTGCGAGGCAGCAGTGCAACCTCCACGGCACCGTGCCCCCACATGATTAATATATGCTTTAATGCATTTCATCATGAAAATTATATGAAGTATTTATCTTAGCATTCTAAATGTTCAGGCAGCAGGAATATCATGAAGTGAATGCATTCTGTATGTATTCGCTGCCGGTGCCTCCTCAGTACAAGAGGAAGTCAGTTTAAGAAGCACGTACTGATTTAACATGGCTTGGGGAACACTTAACAAAAAGCATTTAATGTGCTACATAACGTTTGATGGGGTTTAAGAAAATATAGTAAATTAAATATTCATTTTATGACAAACTAGCAAAATACCCGCACTTCGCAGCGGAGAAGTAGTGTGTTAAAGAAGTAATGAAAAAGAAAAGGAAACATTTTAATAATAACGTAACATGATTGACAATGTAATTGTGTTGTCATTGTCATGAGTGTTGCTGGCATATATATATATATATATATATATATATATATATATATATATATATATATATATATATATACATACACACACACACACACACACACATATAAACATATATATACACATATATATATATACATATACATACATATATATATACACATATACAAATATATACATATATATATACATATATACAGATATATATATATGCACATATATACACTTCTCAAAAGAATTAAAGGAACACTTTTTAATCAGAGTATAGCATAAAGTCAATGAAACTTATGGGATATTAATCTGGTCAGTTAAGTAGCAGAGGGGGTTGTTAATCAGTTTCAGCTGCTGTGGTGTTAATGAAATTATGCACTAGAGGGGCAACAATGAGATGACCCCCAAAACAGGAATGGTTTAACAGGTGGAGGCCACTGACATTTTTCCCTCCTAATCTTTTCTGACTGTTTCTTCACTAGTTTTGCATTTGGCTACAGTCAGTGTCACTACTTGTAGCATGAGGCGATACCTGGACCCTACAGAGGTTGCACAGGTAGTCCAACTTCTCCAGGATGGCACATCAATACGTGTCATTGCCAGAAGGTTTGCTGTGTCTCTCTGCACAGTCTCAAGGGCATGGAGGAGATTCTAGGAGACAAGCAGTTACTCTAGGAGAACTGGAGAGGGCCATAAAAGGTCCATAACCCATCAGCAGGACCAGTATCTGCTCCTTTGGGCAAGGAGGAACAGGATGAGCACTGCCAGAGCCCTACAAAATGACCTCCAGCAGGCCACTGGTGTGAATGTCTCTGACCAAACAACCAGAAAGACTTCATGAGGGTGACCCAAGGGTCCCATGTCCTCTAATGGGCCCTGAGCTCACTGCCCAGCAGCATGCAGCTCGATTGGCATTCGCCATAGAATACCAGAATTGGCAGATGCACCACTGGTGCCCTGTGCTTTTACAGATGAGAGCAGGTTCACCCTGAGCACGTAACAGAAGTGAAAGGGTCTGGAGAAGCCATGGAGAACATTATGCTGCCTGTAACATCATTCAGCATGAGCAGTTTGGTGGTGGGTTAATGATTGTCTGGGGAGGCATATCCATGGAGGGTCACACAGACCGCTACAGGCTTGACAAAGGCACCTTGGCTGCCATTAGGTATCAGGATGAAATCCTTGGACCCATTGTCAGACCCTATGCTGGTACAGTGGCTCCTGGTGCACGACAATTCCTGGCCTCATGTGGTGAGAGTATGCAGGCAGTTCCTGGAGGATGAAGGAATTGATACAATTGACTGGCCACCACACTTTCCTGACCTAAATCCAATAGAACACCTCTGGGACATTATGTTTTGGTCCATCCAATGCCACCAGGTTGCACCTCAGACTGTCCAGGAGCTCAGTGATGCCCTGGTCCAGATCTGGGAGGAGATCCCCCACAACACCATCTGTCATCTCATTAGAAGCATGCACCGATGTTGTCAGGCATGTATACAAGAACACAGGGGCCATACAAAGTGCTGCGTACAATTTTGAGTTGCTGCAATTAAATTTTGGCAAAATGGACTAGCCTGCCACATCATTTTTTCACTCTGATTTTTGGGGCGTCTTTGAATTCAGGGCTCTGTAGGTTGATCATTTTCATTTCCATCAAACGATGTGGCATCTTTTCGTTCCTAACACATTACCCAGTCTATATCAGTATAGATATCCAGGAGGATTTCTTTTTCCCATTGAGATCTGATGTGTTTTCAAAGTGTTCCTTTAATTTTTTTGAGCAGTTTATATACACACATACATATACAGTGGGATGCAAAAGTTTGGGCAACCTTGTTAATAGTCATTATTTTCCTGTATAATTCGTTGGTTGTTACGATAAAAAATGTCAGTTAAATATATCATATAGGAGACACACACAGTGATATTTGAGAAGTGAAATGAAGTTTATTGGATTTACAGAAAGTGTGCAATAATTGTTCAAACAAAATCAGGCAGGTGCATAAATTTGGGCACCACAAAAAAGAAATGAAATCAATATTTAGTAGATCCGCCTTTTGCAGAAATTACACCCTCTAAACGCTTCCTGTAGGTTCCAATGAGAGTCTGGATTGTGGTTGAATGTATTTTGGACCATTCCTCTTTACAAAACATCTCTAGTTCATTCAGGTTTGATGGCTTTCGAGCATGGACAGCTCTCTTTAAGTCACACCACAGATTTTCAATTATATTCAGGTCTGGGGACTGAGATGACCATTCCAGAACGTTTTACTTGTTCCTCTGCATGAATGCCTTAGTGGATTTTGAGCAGTGTTTCTTGTTGGTCGTTGTCTTGTTGAAAGATCCAGCCCCGGCACAGCTTCAGCTTTGTCACTGATTCCTGGACATTGGTCTCCAGAATCTGCTGATACTGAGTGGAATCCATGCGTCCCTCAACTTTGACAAGATTCCCAGTCCCTGCACTGGCCACACAGCCTCACAGCATGGTGGAACCACCACCATATTTTACTGTAGGTAGCAGGTGTTTTTCTTGGAATGCTGTGTTCTTTTTCCTCCATGCATAACGCCCCTTGTTATGCCCAAATAACTCAATTTTAGTTTCATCAGTCCACAGCACCTTATTTCAAAATGAAACTGGCTTGTCCAAATGTGCTTGAGCATACCTCAAGCGGCTATGTTTGTGCTGTGGGCGGAGAAAAGGCTTCCTCTGCATCACTCTTGCATACAGCATCTCCTTGTGTAAAGTGCGCCGAATGGTTGAACGATGCACAGTGACTCCATCTGCTGCAAGATGATGTTGTAGGTCTTTGGTGCTGGTCTGTGGGTTGACTCTGACTGTTCTCACCATTCGTCGCTTCTGTCTATCCGAAATCTTTCTTGGTCTGCCACTTCGAGCCTTTACTTGAACTGAGCCTGTGGTCTTCCATTTCCTCAATATGTTCCTAACTGTGGAAACAGACAGCTTAAATCTCTGGGACAGCTTTCTGTATCCTTCCCCTAAACCATGATGGTGAACAATCTTTGTCTTCAGGTCATTTGAGAGTTGTTTTGTGACCCCCATGTTGCTACTCTTCAGAGAAAATTAAAGGAGGAGGGAAACTTACAATTGACCCCCTTAAATACTCTTTCTCATTATAGGATTCACCTGTGTATGTAGGTCAGGGGTCACTGAGCTTACCAAGCCAATTTGAGTTCCAATAATTAGTTCTAAAAGTTTTGAGTTAAATTAAATGTCAACGGTGCCCAAAATTATGCACCTGCCTGTTTTGTAAAGAGGAATGGTCCAAAATACCTTCAACCACAATCCAGACTCTCACTGGAACCTACAGGAAGCGTTTAGAGGGTGTAATTTCTGCAAAAGGCGGATCTACTAAATATTGATTTCATTTCTTTTTTGTGGTGCCCAAATTTATGCACCTGCCTGATTTTGTTTGAACAATTATTGCACACTTTCTGTAAATCCAATAAACTTCATTTCACTTCTCAAATATCACTGTGTGTGTCTACTATATGATATATTTATCCATCCATCCATCCATCCTCTTCTGCTTATCCAAGGTCGGGTCGCGGGGGTAGCAGCTTAAGCAGAGAAGCCCAGACTGATATATTTAACTGACATTTTTATCATAACAACCAACGATGTATACAGGAAAATAATGACTATTAACAAAGTTGCCCAAACATTTGCATCCCACTGTATATATACATATACTGTATATACATATACATAAATATACATATATATATATATAAACTGCTCAAACAAATTAAAGGAACGCTCTGAAAACACATCAGATCTCAATGGGAAAAAAAATCCTCCTGGATATCTATACTGATATAGACTGGGTAATGTGTTAGGAACGAAAGGATGCCACATCGTTTGATGAAAATGAAAATGATCAACCTACAGAGCTCTGAATTCAAAGACGCCCTGGCAGTGCTCATCCTGTTCCTCCTTGCCCAAAGGAGCAGATACTGGTCCTGCTGATGGGTTATGGACCTTCTATGGCCCTCTCCAGCTCTCCTAGAGTAACTGCTTGTCTCCTAGAATCTCCTCCATGCCCTTGAGACTGTGCAGGGAGACACAGCAAACCTTCTGGCAATGACACGTATTGATGTGCCATCCTGGAGAAGTTGGACTACCTGTGCAACCTCTGTAGGGTCCAGGTATCGCATCATGCTACCAGTAGTGACACTGACTTTCATTAACACCACAGCAGCTGAAACTGATTAACAACCCCCTCTGCTACTTAACTGACCAGATTAATATCCCATAAGTTTCATTGACTTTATGCTATACTCTGATTAAAAAGTGTTCCTTTAATTCTTTTGAGCAGTATATATATGCACATATATACACACACACACACACACACACAGATATATATATATACATATTCATATCTACATATATACTGTATATACACTGTGGTATCCGGCCGGGGCTGGAGCCCGGCCAGGACGCCCAGGAGGACCGGAGGAGGGCTTGTGCCTCCTTCAGACCTCAAGGGGGCGTCCGCCCTGGTTATGTTGGGGGCCTCGGGTAAAGGGCTTGGAATCCAGCCCTGTAGGGACCCGTGGCCACCGCCAAGCAGCTGGAGCCCAGCACTTCCGCCACACCAGGAAGTGCTGGGGAAGACGACAGGGACACCGGATGGCCTCCGGGTGCGCAGCCGGCACTTCCGCCACACTGGGGCGCGTCGCCGGAGGAGTGCCGGGAAGCAGCTGGAGCCCATCCGGGTTCCTATTTAAGGGGCCGCTTCCCTTCAGTCGAGAGCAGAAGTCGGGTGGAAGAGGACGGAGCTAGAGAGAGGACGGGAGGCGGCCAAGAGAGAGGCACAAAGACTGTGAGGCCTGGATATTTGGGGGAACAGTGCTGGAGGCACTGGGAAGTGCACTGACTGCATTATTGTAAATAATTGTAAAATAAACGTGTGTTGGGTGAATATAAGATGTCCGTCTGTGTGTGTCCGGGTTCAAGTCCACAACACATATATATACAAATCTGCATATATATATATATATATATACAAATCTGCATATATATATATATATATATATATATATATATATATATATATATCTACATATATATATTAGGGGTGGGACTCGATTAAAAAAATGTATCTAATTAATTAGAGGCTGTGTAATAATTAATCTTGATTAATCGTATGTAATCACACATGAAAATTTACCCCAAATCGCTAATTTTGTTTTTAATTTAAAAGGGTTTTAGTGGGTGACAGAATCAAATAATAGACATGGACATGAATATTGTAAACTCAAGCTCTTTTAATTTCTGAAGAAAAATTATTTTAAACTGCATTTCAATTCAAAACAGAAACAAAAATATCATCCCTGGCTAAAATTGGGCAGACTTAAAAATAAAGTGGTATTTTAAGTACTTTAAGTACATTTTCAGAATGGTATTGTCTTTAAATAATAATAACAAAAGTTTCAACATAAAGTGCAGTTTTTCTTCTTAAAAAAATAAGGCAGAAACATAAAAGGTAATTTGACCAGCTTCACCTTTAAACTCTGAGTAACCTTAACCAAAATTATTTTGTACATTAGGCTAAAACAGTGTGATCATTGAACATTTTTTAATTAGATGTAATTAGAATTACTAACGGTCACGGAAGTCCAATGATCCCCAGTAAGAGCGACAAAGTCTGCTTTCTGTAATGCATCTAATTTTGCTTGCTTTTCAGTGTGCACAAAACCATGCTTTTATCCAGGCTTCCGTCGGGTAGTCTTTTGAAATGAAATTTTCCTCCGATCAGTCGTAGGAACGCTTTATTCCGACTCTAACATTTTTGTAGCTCTGATGTGTGCATCAATGTAATCGATATACCAGGAAATCATGTATTGACAAAAGTTCCCCTTTGCTTGGAATTGAAAGTGTGATTAAATGCGTTATTTTTTTTTAACGCGTTATGGAGTACATGCATCGAAGCTTCTCAGCTGTGCTTGTGCTAAGAAAAGGAAACATTTTAAAAATAACGCAATATGATTGTGAATGTAATAGTTTTGTGACCGTTATGAGTGTTGCTGTCATCAAGGATTTGATTATAATTTCTTTCAATCAGGTTCATATTGGGACAGTTTGCACAAAACCACGCTTTTATCAAGGCTTCCGTCGGGTAGTCTTTTGAAATGAAATTTGCCTCCGATCAGTCTTAGGAACGCGCTTTGTATCCATTATTCATAAAGCTTCAATTGGTGATCTGTCTTTCTGCGTTAACTGCATATTTTTTCATACGTCTCAAACCAAGGGGATGCGAGGGTAAAATTAATCGGGAAGCGCGCGTACATACTCAGTGCACCCCCTGTCGGGAATCGAACCTCTGAGCTAGAAGCGGAGTCTCTACCATTGTGCCACGGCGTGTGGTTTGTCTATTTGAGAGTATGTAGATCGGGTATATATATATATATATATATATATATATATATATATATATATATATATATATATATATATATATATATAGCAGCATGAGAAGTAGTGTGTTAAAGAAGTTATGAAAAAGAAAAGGGAACATTTTAAAAATAATGTAACATGATTGTCAATATACAGTAATTGTTTTGTGTTATGAGTGTTGCTGTCATCAAGGATTTAATTATCATTATTTCTTTCAATCAGGTTCGTATTTGTAGGATGTGTTGTGTTCAAGTTACATTCCGTGTTTGTCAATCGTTGTAAAGATAACAGGTTTCATTCATCGATTCGTTTCTTACTGCATCAATAAACAGCTCGTCTTCTTTATCTGAGACGTGACACACTGCATGCACGGGTTTTTTTTTACTCTGTCTTCCTTTAGCGAGACGTTGACTTTTTCCACCGTGTGCTTTGTTTCCACAGTAGCTGCACTTATGAATATGCTTGTATGTATCACACGCTTCATATTTTTTTGCTGCCTTCTCAATTGTGTAATTGTAATTAAGGTCCCTTCTTAAACAGTTTCCCACTGCGCCACCTTCTGAACTTTGTTTAGGCAATTTAAAATGGTGTTGCGGTATAAGAAAAATCCATATAACAAAAATAAAAAAATGGTTTTTGGTATATACTGGTATACTGCCCAGCCCTAATGTGAACACTCATAATATTATAATGGCTGGGGACTTTAATCCAGACCTAGATAGGTCTCCTGGCACAGGGGCAATTACACAGTTTGTAACTGATCACAACTTATCAGACCCCTGTAGATTTTTTAAACCCAAACTCAACAGAACATTTCTTCTACTCACCAGTGCATCACTGCTAATCAAGAACTGATTATTTCTTTATAGATAACAATTTCTTGCCTACAATTAAATCTTGCAAGTACAACACTATTGTTATGTCTGACCATGCCCCTTTGATCATGGAGCTAAAATCATTATGCCCCACATACTCATCTTGCAACTGGCATCTTAACCAACTTTTATTAGCAGACAAGAACTGTACAGAATTTATATCCAAGCAAACTGATTTTTTTAGAGACAAATACATCCTCAGAGGTTTCTGCAGGAATACTCTGGGAAACCCGGAAGGCTTCCTTAAGAAAACAGATTACCTAATATCTTTTCAAAGAAGTAAACTGAAAACCAAGAGGGTATCAGAGTTAATCAGTGAAATTACCAGAATAGATCAAGAATGTGCCAGGTATCCAAATAAGGCACTTCATAGGAAAAGACAGGCTCTGCATTCAGAACTCAACCTCTTGACAATTAAATTAAAAAGAACAACTAATTTTTAAATCAAGACATCATTACTATGAACATGGAGAGAAAGCTAATAAGATCTTAGCTCAACAAATCCACAAGCAGGAAGTTCGCAATGCAATCCCAGCAATCACCAACACAGATGGAGACAAAATCATTGACCATAAAAATATAATGCACACATTTAGAGACTATTGTCCTTATATTCTACTGAGTTTAAAGAAGACAAGACACAACCTAATGCATTTCTGGATGCATTACAGATACCACAACTAGATACTCTCAGTACAGAGGAATTAGATAAACCCCTCCCACTATCTGAATTACTAGATTCTATTAACTCACTTCAGAGAGGGAAAGCAGCAGGCCTGGATCGCTATTCATTGTTCATGACTGAATTTGACAATCTTTAATCTGATTTGGCTATAAATTATGATCACATACTATTGATGGGAGATTTTAATGTACACAATGATGTGGAAACTGATACTTTTAGCAAATGTTTTACTTATTTGTTAAATTCAATAGGATTTTGTCAGACTGTTAAATGTCCAACTCATAATCATAACAACACATTACATTTAATTATAACTTACAAATTTTAAATTCAAAATTTAAATATTACCCCATTAAATGAAGTTATTTCCAATCACTACTTAAATACGTTTGATTTGGTTCTGCCCTGAACAATACATTCACAGACTAAAACAAATTGCGACATCGAGATTGTCATTCAATATTTAATAGATTCTTAGAGTAAGTCAAGTGTAATTGTTGAAAACCATTTAGATCAGTTAACATCAAATGTAAACATGGAAAACAATTAAAATCAGCTAACATCACATTATAATATGACCTTGAAAGATACTCTGGATGCAGTGGCTCCCCTTAAAATAAAAGTGATCAAAGCACAAAGAAAATCTCCCTGGTTTAATGAAATCACTCGAACTCTCAAATTAGAGTGTTGAAAACTGGAGTGGAGATGGAGAATAACAATGCTGCATGTCTTTCAAACTTCATGAACAGAGAGTGTTAAAAAATATAAAAAAGCTCACTTTAAAGCTCCCTCAGACTACTATTCTACAATAATAGATAGAAATAATAAAAATTCTTGGGTACTGTTTAGAACAGTGGCTAAATTAACAAATGGTTATTCAGTTCTGCAGTGCGAAATACCAACACATATTAGCAGTAGAGACTTTATGAACTTCTTTAATAAAAAAATTAAAAATATAAGATCCCAGGTCTCAGCATCACAGTGAAAACCACATACTAGCTTGGCAGACCCTATCTTATGTTGCATCCTGTAACTAAGCAGAAAATCTTGACTTTCTTGAATTTCTAAAATGAAACCTACTACTTGTTCCCTAGATCCAATGCCAACAAAACTAGAAAAAGTGCAATGGATGTTCTTGCATCGCCTATTCTTAACATTTTTAATAGTTGATTATTGCATGGCACAGTACTTGAGGCACTAAAAGTGTCAGTCATCAAACCATTACTTAAAAAATCAGATCTACACCCACATATTCTTAATAACTTTACACCCATTTCAAATTTACCCTTTCTCTCTAAAACACTTGAAGATCACAATTTATTTGAGAAATTCCAGTTTGGTTTCCTCACTGGTCATAGTACAGAAACGACACTAACATGTGTTGTAAACGACATTCTGATATCCTCTGATGAAGGAAACTCCACTGTAATTATGCTGTTAGACTTCAGTGCAGATTTCTGTTGTTAACTGACTTCTTTTCCCTTTATTTTAATTGCCTTTGTTATTTAACAATCCTCTGAACTTATTTTTTCCTTAAATGGCAGCCAAATAAAAATAAGCCAACAGATGACCTGCTAAGTTAGGGACCTCAGAATCCAACCAATTCCACTCCAACCATTTTCATAATTAGAAGGTGGTTCTTGTTAATTTAACTCGCTATGTAATTCCACAGCTTGTTGGTGCTTTCATTCTGCCACAGCAGAAAGCACCATCAAAATATTTTGTGGACCTGAGCAGATCAACATTACTGAGCCCTTCACCTTTCTTTATTGTCACGAATCACATAATAGACAAAGTCTGAAGCTTTTTGTATCTCATTATTGTTTGGCTTGTAACGTCAGGAACAGAAGAAGCAATTGAGATGTGTGTATTTTAAATGGCAAGTCAATTAAAATGAAGGGAAAAGTAATTAATTAGCAGCAAAAACAGGTAATTAATTAAGAAAAAGGTTAGAATGAAAACCTGCAGCCATTGTAGCCATCCAGGATTGGATATGGACACCCCTGTATTAGAAGGACCTGATGCAATTGAACTTAGAGATCTTTATTTATTTATCACACCAGATTACAGGCATTAAGAAGCAAAAGACAATTATGAAAAACAGTGAATATTTTGTTAATGCAATACAGTGATCCCTTGCTGTATCGCGCTTTGACTTTCGCGGTTTTGCTCTATCGCGGATTTTATATGTAAGCATATGTAAATGTATATTGCGGATTTTTTGCTGATTCGCGGATTTCTGCGGACAATGGGTCTTTTAATTTATGGTACATGCTTCCTCAGTTTGTTTGCCCAGTTGATTTCATACAAGGGACGCTATTGGCGGATGGCTTAAAAGCTACCCAATCAGAGCACGTATTACATATTAACTAAAACTCCTCAATGCTATAAGATATGCCTCCTGCGCTTTGCTCGATTGTTTGCTTTTCTCTGCCTCTATCTCACCCTCTCTGACATTCTCTGCCTGACGGAGGGGTGTGAGCAGAGGTGCTGTTTGCACAGAAGCTGTTTGCCTAGTGGATACAGACGCTCCTCTAAGAAATGCCGCTTTATCGAGGTGCGTCCAAAAGCACACTTATTGATTTTTGATTGTTTGCTTTAATCTCGCTCTCTCTCTCTCTCTCTCTCTGGCGTTCTCTGCGCTTGCGAAGGAGATGTGAGCAGAGGGCTTTTGCACAGAGGCTGTTTGCTTAGAAGATAAGGGCGCTCCTGTAAAAAATGCTGAAAGGCTACCTTCGCATTGATCCCTTCATTGCCGCTGCTTTATCGCGGTGCTTGCATACTTAAAAGCGCAACAGCCCTATTGATTTTTCATTGTTTACTTTACTCTCTCTCTGACATTCTCCGCTCCTTACGCGCACTTTGAAGAGGAAGATATGTTTGCATTCTTTTAATTGTGAGAAAGAACTGTCATCTCTGTCTTGTCATGAAGCACAGTTTAAACTTTTGACTAAAGGGTGTTATTTCATGTCTAGAGGGCTCTAATAATGTTAAAAAACGTATTTAGAAGGTCGTAAACAGGTTTTCTATGCTCTAACTACGAAAAGATTAGATTTATAAATAAAGAATTCATTTATCTGTCTGGAGCGGATTAACCGCGATAAACAAGGGTTTACTGTATAACTGTGCGGAGAATATTTATAAACAGTGTGGGAGAGTTTCTAAGGGCTTAAAATATATAAAAATAATCATACAAACATATGGTTTCTACTTCGCGGATTTTCACCTATCGCGGGGGGGTCTGGAACGCAACCCCCGCGATCGAGGAGGGATTACTGTATTTATATCAGAAACATGACACATTTTAGCATTAACATATTAGCTAGGGGTGTGTGATATTGGCAAAACATAATATATTGGTATTTTCTGGAACTTTGACGATAATGATAATTAGATGATATTTTGCATTCTTTATAAACATGCTAGTAAAAGTCTAGCTTGATCTTGTTAATAGAAAATTAATTGTAGCTTACTAATTAGATTATTGTAAACAACATTTAAAGAAAGCAGATTTTATTTATTTATTTAAAACTAAAGTAAAATAACAATACAACTTTAAAATCACCAGTCAAAGTATTACTGTGATCAAACAGTGCAAGTAGTAATAATAATAATAATAATAATATAATAATTTATTTACATAGCATCTTTCCCATGTAAACAATTTCAAAAAATTATACTAAATCTAAGAAAACTACTGTAATTAGAGCATTTTAAACAAACACCTTACCCTTAATGTAAACAAGATATGAATCCAAAGGGAATAAAATACTAATTAACATTTACATTCATTTCTTTGGTAGATGCTTTTATCCAAAGTGACTTACAAAAGATGGTTGAGTGAGCCTAGGGCCTATTTATTCAGCAAATATTTTAGGACGGGTAACAAAAATTGATTGCCACAAGTGAAATGATGTAATAACTAATACATTTACAATCACAGATTATAATAGATAAAGCAATTCAACTTAAACAACAATTTTACCATCAATATGAAAAATCACATAGAGTATTTTTTGTATACATGTAATAATTAGATAGATATTCACAGAACAGCCTGCCTTCAATTGCTTCTTAAATGCATTGGGGGAGTTAGCAGTACGGATTGAAGTGGGTAACCCTTTCCACTGTAGAAGGAACATTTTTTATATTAGCATAGAGAATAGCAGAATAGCAAATTAACATAAAGAGCCATAAAAAGTAATCAAAAGCTTCTAAAATATTAGATTAAGCATAAATTAGAATGTTAAGCAAAAAGATAGGTCAAGCAAATAGTTAACTAAAAATCAGTTATATTGCATTATTTTTTAAGCTTACAGCAAAATTTCCAGAGTAAGAAAAGAACAGAAAATTGACGCACCGAAACCAGCTTTGAACAGGATAAGAGGTTGAGAACACCTGGGTTCAACACAAAAGGTGCTTTTCCACTGCATAGTACGGCACAGCACGGTTCAGTACAGCTCACCTTGGTTCGGCTCAGTTCAGCTCGGTTTGCGTTTCGACTGCAGTTTAGTACCGCTTTAGAGTGGGTGGGATTATTCACGTGTCGTTATAGTTGCGCCGCCTCTACTGCCGTAACACCGTGGAACTTTTACAACAACACGCAGACAACGACAACACTTTAGCTCGACGACGCGCAAGGGTAAGCATCTAAAAAAAGCACGTCACTAGCTAACTTTTATCACTGTTGCAAAGCATAAAATGAACTTAACTGCCAGTGTAACATTAAAATGCTGATTCTGTATATTACAGATCTTCCACATTTTGCAAAAAAGTCGCCGCAACAGACCATCTGTTTGGACATTTAACCATGCCTCAGAGTGGTGGGATGTGATTGTTCCCGGTTTTACAAACACTCAGTGGCTGGAGAACTTTCGAATGTCTGAAGAAACATTTATCCACTTATGCAACAAACTGCGTCCAGCGATGGAAAGACGCGACACAAACTTCCGCGTGTGTGTACCTTTAAAGAAAAGAATAGCCAGTGACGCAGTAATGACGATTTTCTCCGGCCAATCAGTGACCAGCAGAGTTTACACGTCACGTTTTGGTAACAGTTCGGCGCGCTTGGAACCTCAGCTGAAATGGTACTAAAAAAAGGACCAGGTACCAGGTACTGTTACCAGTGGAAAACGCCCCAAAAGTGAGCTGAACTGAACCGTGTCGTGCCGTACTATGCAGTGGAAAAGCGCCATTAGGAAGCTAAGGAAGCAATAACACAGAAGATGGCTCTAGAAGGCACGTAGCGAAAACCAGCTGGATTGGTGAATCAGCAGAGAGGCAACAAAAGGCTTTTGCTGTAAGCAAGGTCACACTGATGTATAACATGAAGAGAAAATTTTTGTAAATTCAGGCTTTAGCAAAAATATTAGAAGAAATATTAGAAATTAGCTTTAGTGTAGAAATTAAGACAAATCAAGTATGCCAAGCAATGATAAATGAAAGCATATACAATATTTCTTTTAATTAAAGTTTAGCTTTAGGCCAATATTATACAGTAGTATAGCTTGAAAGGCTAGAGGAGGAAGTGACACCATGAAAGACCAAATATGGAATAGAGGACATCTTCCCAGTTGAAAAACCAATCAAGAATAAGAAAAACAGAAACTGGACTGAACAATAGACAGTATAGCCAGGTGCAGAATGAGCTCATTGAACAAGGTTAAAATGATAAGAAATTGTTATAAAAACTTTGATTATGGCAATGTTTAGGGCTCAGCTCAATTTGGCCATATTGGTTTGAGTCCTTGTTATTTTTTGTGTTGATTTATTGTAATAAAGCTTTGAAACTCTGTCTGTCTATCCCGAGTCCTAATAGCCTTTATTTTTAGGTAAAAAGCCTTCTGATGATGAATTTTTCGCAACGACACCACCAACTAAGAATTACAAAGAAAAAGAGTCTAGATTGAGACACTGAAAACCATATTCTAAAACTCAAAAAATGGAAAAGTTTAAAATGGAATTTGAGAAAAAAATAAATGAAATCCATAGGGGCCAGAGCCATCTCAAGTTAGATAGAAAAGTTTGCAATGTTAAAGGTATTTTATCAATATCATTTTTCTGTTATGTTCTCTTAAAGACTTCATGCCAGCAAATCAGTGGGTCCAGATGGAGTATCGCCACAACTGCTGAAGGCCTGTGCGAAGGAGCTGGGGAGTCCTCTACAGCGCATCTTCAGCCTGAGATTGGAACAGGGGAGAGTCCTGAGGCTTTGGAAAACATCTTCCATCACCACAGTCCCAAAGGTATCATGTTCTGGTGAGCTGAATAACTTCCGGCCTGTCGCTCAGACGTCACATGTGATGAAGACCGTGGAGCGATTGCTGCTTCACCACCTGAGGCCACAATTTCGCCATGCCCGCGACCCTCTACAGTTCACATACCAGGGGAAGATGAGAGCGGAGGATGCCATCATCTATATGCTACACAGATCCCTCTCCCACAAAGGCAGTGGTGCTGTAAGAATTATGTTTCTGGACTTTTCAAGTGTCTTCAACACCATCCAACCTCTTCTCCTTTGGGACAAGCTGACAGACAGGAGTAGATTCATACCTGGTGGCATGGATCGTGGACTATCTTACAGACAGACCTCAGTATGTGCATCTCAAGAACTGAAGGTCTGACATTGTGTTCAGCAACACAGGAGCGCCGCAGGGAACTGTAATTTCTCCTGTCCTGTTCAGCCTATATACATCGGACTTCCAATACAACTCAGAGTCCTGCCACGTGCAAAAGTTCGCTGACAACACTGCTATCGTGGGCTGCATCAGGAATGGGCAGGAGAAGGAATATTGGAACCTAATCAAGGACTTTGTTAAATGGTGCGACTCAAACTACCTACAACTGAACACCAGCAAAACCCAGGAGCTGGTGGTGGATTTTAGGAGGCCCAGGCCCTTCATGGACCCCGTGATCATCAGAGGCGACTGTGCGCAGAGGGTGCAGACCTATAAATACCTGGGAGTGCAGCTGGATGATAAATTGGACTGGATTGCCAAAACTGGTGCTCTGTGCAAGAAAGGACAGAGCCGACTATACTTTTCAGACGTATGGTTGAAAGAATTGGCAGCTATATTTGTCAAAATATGAATTGCAAAATATACATTTTAAGTAAGCAGTATATCAAAACCCATCAAAAGGAGGTGCAAATGACTGCTGTTAAGAGAGCTGATAACATAAAGCCATAGGAATTTCTGATTTAGAACTCAAAACACAAGAACAAATAAATGTGCCTAATGACACTGACACCTCTCTTGCAGACTCACAAATAAGGCTGCAAAGCATCCAGTTTCTGATGGTTAATATAAACAAATAACTAAAGTAAGTTAACATTACTGTCTAACTGGAAATGCAAACATACCATGCCAGAATATAGCCACAATGTTTAATCACATAATATAATACATAGAATGCACAACTTTTTGATAATATTAAAAAGCAAGTTTATAGGGGAATAGCATAGTCATGGGGGATTTAAACTACCCGGATATTTGTTGGGATAAACTTTTCAGCATAATCTATGACTTTTTTAACATCAATCAATCAATGTGGGGTGAAATCTGCCTAGATTTGATACTTTGTAATAATCAAGACAGAATTGAGGGTGTTGAGGTGATTGAACCATCTGGGTCAAGTGATCATAATATAATACATCTCTCAGTGTGTTGGGATAGTGCAGAAGCAAAGACTAAAATTGTTAAATTTAACTTTGGTAGGGCAAATTTTGAGCAGTTGCAGCAAAATCTAAGGAGTATAGACTAGGATAAGCTTTTAAGTGAGGAGACAGTCAAGGAGCAGTGGAACAGGTTTAAAAATGTTTTGTGTATAATGCAGAGCAGGTACATACATACATTTGGAATTACTGTAGTTGGAAACTTAAAAAAGCTTAAAAAGAGTTGAAGCTGCAAAGAATAAAATAGTTGTATAAGGCATATAATACTAATAACTGCAATGTGAATCGTGGGGCGTAAAAGAACATGAGGGCGATCATTAAGAAGAATATTAGGGAGGCTAAAAGACAGATGAATATAGCAAATAAGAAAAAGATGACCCAAAGTGATTCCTTCAGTATTTTAGTAGTAAAAGAACAGTCAAGGAGGAAGTGAAGTGCACCAGGAACAGTAAAGGGAAATTAATAAAATACAGACAGTGAAATAGCAAATGTTCTAAATTCGCATTTTTCTGAGGTCTTCATATGTGAGGAAGTAGATAACCACTGGGCGGCAAAAGGAACTACTAATGTGGTATTGATTGATTTGGAAGTTGAGGAAGGAGAAGAATGGTTCAGATTAAATAGACTGAAATAAAAACAAATCACCAAAACCAGGTAACATTTACCTCGAGCTCTCAAAGATGTTATCATGTACATACAGTATGCACACTGGGGAAATTCTGAATGACTGGAAAATGGCAAATATTATCCCCTTATATAAAATGGGTGACCAGTCAGATCCAAGCAGGGCCACAGGGGATGAATTATGAGGAGAGATTAAAAGAGCTGAGCCATTTCAGTTTAAGCAAAAGAAGATTAAGAGGAGACATGATTGAAGTGTTTAAAAGTATGAAGGGATTAAGAATTGTGGATCAAGACTGTTATTTCAAAATTAGTTCATGAAGAACACATGGACACAGAAAACTTGTTAATGGTAAATTTCTCACAAACATTTGGAAGTTTTTCTTTACACAAAGAACCACAGACACATAGAATACGCTACCACGTAGTGTGGTAGATAGTAGGACTTTAGGGACTTTCAGAACTAGACTTATTATTTTAGATGTTCTTTAAAGTGGATAGGAATGGCAAGCTTTTCTGGGCTGAATGGCCTATTCTCATCTACATTGTTTTAATGTTCTAAAGAATAAAATGCTTATCTGCTGCTGTTATTCCACATAGAAATGCAATAGTGATAATGCATGAGGCCAAGTACCTTTAGTGTCTATGTGTGCGTGTCATTAAGCTTTAGCTACCTTGTGCTACTGAGCTCCTGAATTGATAATAGTAATTTTAGCTTTCTGTTTCACTTTTTCTCTCTCTCTCTCTCTCTAATGCATGAGCATAAAAGATACACTGCCACTAAGAACATTTAAAGTGAACAGAATGGAGGAAATCGGGGTGGGGTTTTACAAAGATACCCTGTGGATGTTGCCTTTTCAGTGGGATATTTCACTGCTGTTCACTAGAAACTTTTTAATGGGTTGTTGTTGGTTGATGCGTGCCAATGAGGTTGAATTCTTCTGGCCATGGGTGAGTTCAATGCGACCACTGACAGGTCTGGCTATGAGGATTGTGTTGGTTTCCATTGGTATGGCAACCAGGGTGAAACTGGTTCCATGGTCCTTGACTTTGCAAAAGGTCAGGGACTGTAGATTGCTGGATCCTGGTCCCTTCGCCCTAAGCCACATCAATGAACTTGGCATTCCAGTACTTCCTACAGAACTGCAGGGTCTACATAAGTGCCCAGTTTGTGAATTCTGACCAAGTACAATTTGCTCAGGTCTAGTAGGCTACTACCTACTAGGAGAAAGAGGCTGGACCTGGCCAGACTCCAAGAGCAAGCTGTTTCTAATGAATTTGCAAGCAGTTTGTGTGAGGAACTTCCAGACTTAGGTACGACTGCTGATCTTAATGTAATTTGGGAACCCTTCCGTGACAAGACCTTGAAGGTTGCTGAGTTTTGTGTTGGCATTGCCCAGAAGGAGGTATTTCATCTCACTGGGTACCCTGGATATGATCGAGAGGAGTCACAGTTTACGGCTGCCTTTACAGTAGGACCTGAGAAGGATCGCTGCAAGGGCAGATAAGGAGGCATTTGTATGAGGAATCTATGAGCAAGTAACACATCATCTATGGTCTAGTGACCCAAGTCACAGTCTTTGATGGAACAGTCATTACAGATGACACAGCAGTTGTGACCTGCTGGGCTGGCTACTTTGAGCAGCTGTTCAAAGCTGATCCTCCAACTAGGGTGCTGAACATCTTTGCGTCCACAGTTCTTGTGCCCAATTTTCCAATTAGCTGTAAATCACCCAGTCTCATTGAGATTGCACAGGTGGTGAACCAGCTGAAGGTAGGGAAGGCAGCAGGGATCTGTGGTATCTGGGGTGAACTTCTCCAGGTGGATAACACTGCTCTCAGTGGCTTTTAAGGTCCTTTCTAGGGTCAGCCTCACTAGGATCAATGATCACTTGCTCACCTACCAGTGACTGGTGCAGTCTGGTTTTATGCCTAAGAAGTCTACCATCAACCGCATCGTGGTTCTCACTGAACGCAAGCGCAAATATCAGCTGAATTTTTTTTCAACCTTTGTCGATTTTCTCAAAGTGTTCGATTCAGTTCATAGAGCTGCCCTGTGGGATATCCTGAGATTTTGCAGGATCCCTCCGAAGATACTGGATATCATGGCTGGTTGATTCTGTTGTGTGTTCTTGCTTCTACTCTGTTCAAAGCTTGCGTGGACTGGGTCATGGAGTCCAACGGCTGTGGGGCATCTGTTGGTGATGAGAGATTTACTGATCTTGACATTGCCAACAATGTTGTGATCAAAGCAATGGAGGATCCGAGTGTGCCTCTCAAGTGAATGAGTGAGGAGTCTGAGTGTCTGAGCTTACAAGTGTCTTGGATAAGAAACAAGATCCAGGCCTTTAATGACCTCTTGGGCACAGTCATCAGCAGTATGTGTCTCTGCACAGAGAATGTTGACCTTGTCGAGAGGTTTACTTACCCTGGCAGTTACATTCATGTCTCTGGTGACTCGTCTTATGAAGTCAATAAATGGACTGGGAGAGCATGGGAGGGTCATGAGGTTGCTGGAAAGGGGTGTGTGTTGCTCCCAAAATCTCTGCAAAAGGACAAAGGTCCAAGTCTTTAAAGTCCTGGTGCTTCCTGTTTTGCTATGTATTTGCGAGACAAAGACACTCTCCAGTAACTTGACACAAAGACTGGACTCCTTCGGTACTATGTCTCTTTGGAGAATGCTTAGGTACTGCTGGTTTGACTTTGTGTTGAATGAGTGGTTGATCATGGAGTTCAGAATGAGGCACATTGCCTGCATTGTGAGGGGGCATCAGTTATGACACCACGGTCATTTGCTGCAATTCCCCAAAGGTGATCCGGTTCAAATGATCCTCATTGTTGAGGACCCCAGCGGCTGGACCAGGCAAAGTGGACGCCCATGTAACACCTGAATGTGGCAAATAGTTGGTCATTTCAGAAGGGTGGGACTGTCTGCCTTAGGGTTGCCAACCAGGAATATGAGCTGTTTCATCATGTGGTGGGAGTGGCAATGCCAGTGTATGATACCCAACCAGACCTGACCTGTCATTGTCCTTGGACACATTCTCATTCTAGAATTTTTTCTGACTCCATGAAACTACTTTACACCCATATTTCTTGAAAGCTGTTTAAATGTATTTTTTACTCTGTAAGTTTCTTTCCATTTAATCGAGTTGCATAAACCCAAATGCTTACATTAATACTCATAGATAATACTTTCATATATGAACAATTCTTTGCTGTATGTCCATGTTCAGAAGCATATTCTTTTTCGATAGCTGACAATGTTGTGGTTATTTGGCTATATAGCCATGTAGTCCATTGCCCATTAGTAAAAATAAAAAGAAAATCAGTCAAAAATAGCCATGTTTAAAGACTATGTTAGTGTGAGTGATGCTTACAGTTGCATAACCCTGTAAACACAACTTACTATTATGCAATATAATTATCTATTCACAATGCAATAATCTGAAATGTGTATGCATTACACAACACATGAAAATGTATTTATTAAAAATTTTAATTTTCATTCATTTCTGAACCTGAACTGTATGCTGCTCATGACCAGAAGGTAAAAAAAGTGCTTCAGAAACTTAACCATGCACCTTTTTTAAAAGCATATTACATAACACTAGATTACTAACAATCATTCAAGATTGATTTAAAATTGATATAAATCATAATTTTATACAGTATTGCCATCAGCGTCTAAAACAATGGGTGTCTGCTTCATTATATTGTTTACTTGAAAAAATGACTATAAGCCAGAAACATATTTTGTTTCATAACAAATGTTTTCCATTCATCCATTCACTCATTATCAAATTTGCAAAAATCCACCAGAGCGTAACTTAAATGCATCATGCCCAAGGCAGAAATCAAATCCAGGCTCAAAAAAGTTAGTTATCAAAGAAGATAAAATAACATAAGAAACTGAGTATAAAAAAACGTTTAAGAAAGACTGCTTTAAAGTACAGTCTTTAACAATTCTGAAATTATATTTCTGTCTATATAAGAAATGACCCAATGACCTCCATCCATCCATTATCCAACCCGCTATATCCTAACTACAGGGTCACAGGGGTCTGCTGGAGCCAATCCCAGCCAACACAGGTCGCAATGCAGGAAACAAACCCCGGGCAGGGCACACACATACACACCCCAAGCACAATTTAAAATCACCAATGCACCTAACCTGCATGTCTTTGGACTGTGGGAGGAAACCCATGCAGACACAGGGAGAACATGCAAACTCCACGCAGGGAGGACCCGGGAAGCTGCGAGGCAGCAACGCTACCCACTGTGCCACCATACCGCCCAACTGCGCCACCGTGCCACCACCGCAAAGACCTCAGCACTTAAATATTGACTAAAGAAATTTTTCAGCATAGAACGCTTACCTTAACAGATGGTGAATCTATTTATGTTGCCTTTTCAATAATCATCAGGATTGGCTAATACAGAATCTTACCATTCTTTTTGGTGTCCTTTGATAGAAGGTGAGCTTATTACTAACTACTAAATCTAGTTAATCCATTCCGCCAAACTATGGAAGTTTGGCTGCAGTGTAGTATACTGGAAAATGTTCAGTGAGGTACTGTATAGGGCAGAGAGGTGGCAAAGGTGGGAGCGTAGTGAAAAGAACACATACAAATTTCATTCTACTTTGTACACATAACAATAAATCTGAATAGAACTGATTACACTGCATTGTATTTTTCATTAAAGACTTAGATTTTTAAAAAAGGCAAGCCACTTTTTCCATGGCATGTCTTTCACACATCCAATAAAAACAAAAAACTTATGAAATTAAAAAGGCAATGTGTATGACAGTGCAGATGGTAGTGCCAAAAATCAATTATCGATTCTTAATGCATGATGAGTCACTCATTTTGAGGATACTGTAATAACAGAACAATGTGTTTATGTGAGTAAATTCAACGTCACTGATACCAGTCAATCCGTAAATACATAGAGAAACATGCAGGCTCCATTTAGAAACTAGCTCTGTGAGGCAGGAGTGTCAGCTCTGTGCCACCACTTGGCCTAAGTTAAAACATATGTATTAAACTTACTAAACTTCACCAGGACTAACCTTAGATGAATTAGCATTGATAACCTGACCCAAGTGTGTCTGTCAGTGTGCTTTGTGTGTGTGTGCGTGTATTAGTGTGTGTGTGTGCGTGTGTTTGCCCCGTGGTGGGCTGGTGCATTGATCCAATGTTATTCCTGCCTTGCTCCCTATGATTGCTAGGATAGGCTCTAGCTGCCCAACAATCTTGCCCTGGATAAAGATTAGGAAGAGGGATGGATGGATTGTTACTACAATTATTACTCTTGTTGTGTCTGTTGGAGAGAAATATATGAATAGTTTAATGGATGTAAGATATTGAGGACTACAATGAATAACAATTTATAATAACAACAATATTATTGAGCAAGTTCTAGAGAAAAGGAGACTGGGGTTTGCATCTAGAGTTTCCATGTTCTCCTTGGGTGTTCCGGTTTCCTCCCACAGCCCAAACAAATTCACGTTAGGTGGATTGTTGTTGCTAAAGTGACCTGCTTGCATGTGTGTGTATGTTTCTGTATGTGTGTGTTCATCCTGTGTTGGACTGTCACCCTTGTCCAGAGATAGTTCCTGCCTTGCATCCAGTACATGCTGGAATAGGATCTGGCTGCCTGCAACCCTGCCCTGGATAGGTGGGATAGGAAGATTGATGGATGAATGAATTGCTATACTGTAATTTCTTTTCAGTTGTTTTCACTTGATTGCATACTTTGCACTTTTTCAATATTCTCTCTCACTGCAACAAATGCAGGCATTATCAGTCCTGCAAAAAAGACATCCTTTGGGACTTAAAACCACAAAATTCCAAATGGTGGAAGAATATAAGCAATCATAAGAGTGCTTTTCATAGTTATTATTATCCAGTTATCTACAGAAAAGAGTCAATTTCACATTTGGACATCAACACTCAATAATATCAACATGTTGTATACACATGGCGACATCCAGCTGGAACTGATACCACAGCTGCCATGAACACTGCCCTACAGGAACAGCTATATGCCTCCTCTATTGGGATCCCTCTTGATGGGAATGTGGCCACACTGTGTTCCAGGTATTCAATCTATTTGAAAACCAATGCGGAACTTGAGGAAGGCAAACTGGTAGCAGTAACAGAATTCTAGGGAATGACTAGCAAGAAAAATGTTTTACATCTTACCCATTTTATTTTGTGTGCTTAATTTTGTAGGTTCTTCATTGTTACTGTGTTATCCAAATAATGATTTCTTATAAAGAACATTATGTAGAAAAGTGTTATTTTAAGCAACCTCTAGTGAAAGATTACAGTTTTTGGTGGTCACATGAATATAACCCCCTATTTCCCACAGATTTAATGTATCAACATTCGTGTCTTTGTTTTTTATACCATATATGTGTTTTGTTTTTTATCGCTACTAAATTTAGTAAAGTCCGATTTTACTTTATGGTGCCAAACAGAGTTGTGTTGTGCTCCAGCATTCTATTAGCCAGTGAAAGCACTGTAAAGAAGCTGTCTGTTGTTATGGTCCTACCTTTGCCCAGTCTGATATTGGTCATGGGACATTGTATCTTTGATTGCCAGTATAGCAAATATTTCTGAGCAGGCATCAGCCATAATGCTCCTCTTGTGAAAAGAATGGAGATAAATGCCATCAACTCAAAGAGGGAGAGGCATGTTCGTTGTACCACATGAATGTCACTGAGAGAATAAAACTGAATAATAAAAAAAAACAAATGGTAACTTTTACAAGTAGCCAAAATTTACACTGGGTGTTACAGACTCAAATTAAATGTATATTTTAATTATTATAGTAATAATAATAGCAGCTGACTACTCAAAACGCAAAACACTCATTCTCGAACCCAGGACCTTTAGGCTTATAAGGCAGTGGTTCTTACCGCTGTACCATTCAAGAACACATATAAATCCCCTGTTGATTAACATTAGAGCTTGGGTTTTTAACTCTGGCAGCAACATGTAAATTGAATGTTTTTTTTTTTTCTTTGGTTATATTCCTGAATAAAAGTGCATGTGTTTATTTGATATTTGGACTAAAGTATTCAAACATTATACACTTAATGTCATTATTAGTATAATATGGAAAAGGTTTCTGTTTAAGGTATGTGCTCAGCATTTCTTGTCTCTCATTTCCTTTCATCCTACACTTACCCAGATCTTTGTAGACATGAAACACACATGAAATGCATGTATTCTAAATAACGAGATACTGTATTATTTACCCTGTACAACTCCAGGAACCTCACAAACAGATAAGGAGCCTTAGCTTGAACTGGGAGAGCTTTTTGCATGAGCAGAGCTCTGTCAAGGCGGGGACTGGGACAGCAGGCTGCATGCTGCTTGTGTTAATCAATGCACTTACAAAGCAAAAGACGCTGATGGAGAGGTGCGAAGGGATTTAAGGTGGACAGGATTAAAGGTTTTTTTTCGTAGGCTTCAGGAATTCTAGTGTTAAAAGGAAGAGACTTTAAAATGGTTGTATATATTACAGAAATGCTATCTGAGTCTTCAAGACTGATCCATATCTCTTCTGGAACAGAAGTAGGTGGTAGGTGCGGAAAATTGGGTAGATTTTGTTTAGCAAAGTTTTTAATTTGGAGATAGTGGAAAAATTGTGTTGATGGGAAACTAAATTTGGAGTCTAATTGTTCATAGGATGCAAAGAATTATTATGTTTTTTTTATTTTATTGATTTGTTGAAATCACACAACATTCCATACAAATAAATCAATTTTTACAAAAGTAGGATAAAAAAAAAATCAACCCCCACCCCTGAGAAAGAGAGCTAGGCCAGCACAGTAAAACTTGAATCTAGTAAAAATAAGTAAATAGACAAATTACTAAGTGAATAAAAATAAATGGAGAAAAAAATGGGGGAGAGAATCTGCTTCCTCAGTGCTTTAAAAGCTTATTCTAAAATTGTATTGATTAGATCCTGCCAGGTTTTGAAAAAGTTCTGCACAGATTCTCTAAGTGCGAATTTGATTTTTTTCCAGTTGCAAATAGTATATAACATTAGTTACCCACTGACTTAAAAGAGGAGAGTTAGGATTCTTCCAGTTGAGTAAGATAAGTCTACGTGCCAATAGTGTAGTAAAGGCAGTTTGTTTGTCTTTCTCCACTTTAAGCCCATCTGGGAGTACCCCAAAAACAGCTGTTAATGGTTTAGGAGGGATTGTGACACCAAGGCTGTCTGACAGGCATTTAAAGATTTTGGTCCAGAATGTTGTTACTTTGGCGCAGGCCTAAAACATGTGGCCCAATGAGGCTGGAACTTCACTGCAACATTTGCAGGTTGGATCTTTCCCTGGAAACATTTTGGACAATTTTAAGTGAGACAGATGTGCTCGATATATAATTTTGAGTTGAAAAATTGTATGCTTTGCGCATATGGAGCTCCAGTGAATTCCCTGCATTGCTACCTTCCACTCCTTTTCTGAGATATTGAGTGAGAGATCCTTTTCCCACTGTCCTCTTGGATCTTTGTAAAATGGTTTCATATATTGCAGAAATGATGTCTGAGTCCTCAAGACTGATCAATATTTTGGTGAGTGAGAGGTGAGGAAAATTGGGAAGGTTCTGTTTAACAAAGGTTCTGATTGGAAGGTAGTGAAAGAAATGTGTTGATGGAAAGTTACATTTTGAATGTAATTGTTCGTAGGATGCAAAAACGTTGTCTATGTACAGATCTCTAAGTGATTTAATCCCAAATGTTTTCCAGACATTAAAAACTGCATATGTTAGAGAGGGTGGAAAAATGTGGTTCTCATGCAGAGGTGCCACAGATAAAAGCTTCTTTATCTTAAAATGCTTCCTACATTGGTTTCATATTCTGAGTGAGTGAAGGGTTGTTAGTATATTGGCGATAACTTGCATTTATTGGGTTACAAAGCAAGGAATGTAAAGAAGTACTGTACGATTTTATTTCTATTGCGGTCTAAGCCTGTGTACTGTATGTTCATCTATTTGAGTCCATGTCCAGGTTTTAATAGCTTGTATGTTTGCTGCCCAGTAATAAAATTGAAAGTTAGGTACAGCCATGCCACCTTCTGCCTTGGGTCTTTGTAGGGTCGCTCTGGATATGTGCAAATAATATAATATAATATAATATAATATAATATAATATCATGTGGTTAAGAATTCACTGGAAAGAGCACACTTTTAGTCAAGTTAATTCTGGGACCAGAAATCTTTTGAAATTCTGTAAGTGCTGTTAGAACTGCAGGCAAAGTATTTTGTGGATCTGATATACAGTGATCCCCTGCCTATCATGGAAGTTACGTTCCAGACCCATCAGCGATAGGTGAAAATCTGTGATATAGAAAGACCATATAAATAAACATTTTTTTTTATAGTTTAAGCCTTAAAATACCCATCCCGCATGCTTTAAACACATGTAAAATTATTAAAACAGACTTTGTAAACACATATGATATGTGGATGTCAGGCTAAGGATATGAGTAATATCTCTCTATTATAAAACATTTTAACATCACGCAAGACAAGGCAGTGAGACAGAAGAACAGCTGCTGTACAGGCTTTAAAATGACTGACGCGCAGAATGACAAGAAGAACAAGCATCTTCGCAGAAGCAGCAGAAAGCCAGCACAAAGTCCACTTCTCCATAGTGTGCATTCAGATCCCCCCCTTTCACAACATGAAGTGGCAGGAGCGTAGTGCACCTCCCAGGTTTGAGCGAAGCAGTCGAGACCAGATCATCTCGGACAGACACTTTGACAACACTCAAGACTAGACATTACAACATTAGGAAGCAAAACCCGTGAGACAGTGACTTTTGCACGTCATGCCCTACTTACAAACAATTTAAAACAAGTTCACTGACATCTAACCTAGCAGTTGTTGGAATGCTTTTGGCAGACAAACTTCAGGTGCTCCCAGCTCTTAAAACAACGACAAGCAGAACCCACACCTTGCCAGCAGCAGCTGCAGAAAGCCAGCAGATGATCCGAACACTTCTCCTTAGCATGCGTTCAGCCCTCACACACACCCCCCACTCCTCCTCCTCCTTCAGAATGTGCAGAGCGACAAGCAGAACAGGCATCATTGCAGAAGCAGCACAAAACTAGTAGCTGATCCGTCAACTTCTGCTTAGTGTGCATTCAGCTTCCCCCCTTCACAAAGTGAGCAGCGTTATAAGTGACGCAAAGTGGCAAAAGGACAGTTGCTACAAAGGCTTTTAAGTGAATGACGCAAAGCACGATAAGCATAACACACAGCTGCCCAGCAGCAGCAGCAAGACACCAGCTGAAGCGATCACATCTCTTTAGCGTGCATTCAGTTCTCCACTTCACAATGCGAGCAGCGTTATAAATGCAACAAAAAAGAGATTTAACCACGCCTGGGGCAGGAAATAAAGAACAAATATTGTTTTTACAAACGTTTTAAAGTAAAAATTAAAATAATGCATATGTAACAATTCCCATGAAAATAACAGTCTCTTTAAATTGTTTATCCGGTGAACCAAACCCAGGAGTGGGCAAGCAAAGCGGGCAGGGGGCAAAGCCCCCTAGTAATAATAATAATATTAATAAATCCACGATAGCTGAACAGCGATATAGCAGGGGATCACTGTATACAGCGCCATATCATCTGCATATAGAGAAATTTTCTGTTCAAGCCCTTCTCTGATAATCTCCTTTATTTCATAAGCATTTCTACAGTGAACTGCCATTGGCTCAATGGCGATTACAAAAATTAGTGGTGACAAGGGGCATCCGTGTCTGGTACCACGTTCTAGTTTAAAGTAGACTGAATTAATGTTGTTAATACAAACAGAAGCTTCTGGATTGGTATACAGTAGTCTGATCCATGCACAAATGTTCAAGCCAAACCCAAATTTCTCCAATGTAGTGAAAAGGTAGTTCCATTCAATCATATCAAATGCTTTTTCTGCATCCAACGATAATAATATCTCCAGGATGTTTGACTTTGTTGGTGAATATACAGTGGAACCTTGGTTTGCGAGCATAATTTGTTCCGGAAACGTGCTTGCAGTCCAAAGCACTCGTATATGAAAGTGAATTTCCTCATAAAAATAATGATGATTCGTTCCACAACCCAAAACTATTCATATAAAAATGATTAATACAAAATATAAAGTAAAAATGCATAAAACAAATTAACCTTCACTTTACCTTTGAAAAGAATCATGGCTGGTGTGAGTAAGTTTCTAAACTCTTGTGGGATTCCACCCAACGGGACGACACGCGGAAGAGCATCCCAAAGCAATCGCAGTCTCCCAGCGCTGTAGTAGAGACACACACATAAGCGCGCAAGCAAGACACACACACACACGTGTGCACACGAGAAGAACCATCAGCTCAGTTGTGATCACATGACGCTCAGCAGACAAAGCATATCCATACTACTCGTATTGCAAGAGCTAGCTCGTTTATCAAGTCAAAATTTATTTAAAAATTTTAGCTTGTCTTGCAAAACACTCGTAAACCAAGTTACTCGCAAACCGAGGTTCCACTGTATTGTATTAAACAAGTGTCGAAGATTGGAAGCTAAGTGTCGGCCTTTAATAAATCCAGTTTGATCAGCACTTTCTCCATCCTTCTAGCTAGGATTTTTAACATCATTATTCAGAAGTGAAATTGTCTCTATGATGTACATTGTAATAAGTCCTTATTTTGTTTAGGAAAGATGGTAATTAATGCTTGGCAAAAAGTTTGAGGTAGAATTTAATCATCTCTAGCTTCTGTAAATGTTACTAATAAGAGGGGATAATAAGAGTATTCCTGCAGAGACGTCTGAGGATGTATTTGTCTCTTGAAAAAAAATGATTTGTTTGAATATAAATTCTGTACAGTTCTCGTCTGCTAATAAAAGAGGGTTAAGACGCCATCTGCGAGATAAGTATGTGGGGCATAATGATTTTAGCTCCAAGATCAAAGGGGCATGGTCGGAAATAACAATAGTGTCGTACTTGCAAGATTTAATCGTAGGCAAGAAATGGTTATCTACAAAGAAATAATCAATTCTTGTGTAGCAATGGTGCACTGGTGAACCGAAGTAATTTCCCCCATAGGGTTGTATGTAAATACAATTAATCCATTCCAGACCGTACGAACTGTATGTAAATATGTATTTTTTAAAGATTTTTAAGCACAAATATATTTAATTAAACCATAGAATGCACAGCGTAATAGTAAACTAAATGTAAAAACATCGAATAACACTGAGAAAACCTTGAACAACAGAGAAAACTAACACTGCAACAGTTCACGCTATAGCGCTATGAACTGCTCGCTAAAAACACTTTTTTTAATGAGTTTTAAGCACAGGGAAAAAAACGAACATTTGAAAAATCCGTAATTTAATAAACCACCAAGAAAAGTAACATTGCAACAATGCACGCTACAAACCGATCGCTGTAAACAGAAGTGAAGTGGATGTTAAAATCCAGTAGAAAAAATTCTTCATTAAATACAACGAGGTTAAAACAATGCTCGGATCTGTCTCTTTAAAAACAAGCCCGCTGCATTCTTTAACTGCCTTCTTGGCCTTATGGGTCCAGCCGTCTCTCTCTCTCTCGTGTGTGCGTGTGTCTCTCTCTAGCGTGTGTGTGTCCCTCTCTATCGCGTGCGTGTGTGTCTCTCTTGCGCATGTCTGTGTGTGTGTCTCTCTCTTTCTCTCTTGCTCACTGCACAGGGAATGCACAAGGAGAGACTGAACACGTGCGTAAATCATCGGCGCGCACAAACCGAAAGGGAAACTGGCTTGTTCGTATACCGAGTCTGTGGTCGTGAACAGATGCAAAAGTTTGGTAAACTTTTTGGTCGTAAACCGATTTGTACGTGTTCTGAGACATTTGGAACCAAGGTTCCATTGTAGAAGGAATATGCTCTTGAGTTTGGGTTTAGAAATCTCCAGGGGTCTGATAAGTTGTGATCAGTTACAAACTGTGTAATTATCTTTGCAGTGTTAGATGTCATGACTCCTGTGACAGGAGACCTATCTAAGTTTGGATTTAAAACACAATTAAAGTCCCTAGCCATTATAATTTTATGAGTGTTTACTTTGGGAATGGATGAAAATACATTTTGCATGAATTCCATATTATCCACATTGGGTGCATAAACATTTATCAAAATCACTTTACAGTTAAATAAATTACCCATGAAAATCACATATCTCCCTTCAGGAGCAGCTATTGCATCTGATACTACAAATGAGACTGTTCTATATATAAGAATTCCCACACCTCTAGTTTTCTTTGTAAAGCTAGAATGGAATATTTGGCCAGTCCAGTCTTTTTGCAGCCAGAACTGATCCTTGCTTAATAAATGGGTCTCCTGTAAAAATACTATTTTAGCGTTTAGACCTGTTAGGTGAGAGAGTCATTTCTTTCTCTTTAATTTGTGATTCAGGCCTTTAACATTCCAGCTCACAAAGTTAACTGTACTGTCATGGAAACATTGATTCAGAATTTTTTATGTCATTTTGTAGTCTTAACTAATAATGAAACAGCTTTAACCTAAATTTACAATTTTCCTAGGAGTTTTTGTCATGAAGCCTATTGTTATGTTGGAAGTTATCATTATAAGGATTAAAAGGATAGATTAGATATAGCTTGCTCTTCTGCAAAGTATTACTTATATACAAACCTCTAAACGATTTAATCTCCTACACTTTCCAAACATTAAAAAACTGGTGTTAAAAAGGTGTTTATCATGTTGAGGTGCCACAGATAAAATATTTTTTAACTTGAAGTGCTTCCTACATTGGTTCTATATCCTGAGTGAATGAAGAACGATTGGGTTGTTAGTACATTGATGATACCTTGTAATTACTGGTGTAAGAATTTAACTAACATCCATGTTTTTTTGGTTGTGGGTGTTAAAATTAAGTCCTTGGAGAAAAATATACAGAATTTAAGTCTCAACTTCACACAGTAATTGAATCAGGATTCTAGAACTATTAGGCACCAACATGTCACCACTGTATTTTATGTTAGTAAAATGCTACCATGTCACCATTTTATTTGTGGTATAAATAGCTATTTCAATTTTACTTTTGTTTTCTATAAAAACAATGCTGCATGTGAGGAAGTCTAAAAAATTCTTTCTCATTTAGCATTTTTCTAAACTCCCTAACAGGGGCCTTTTCTAAAATATTTATTAAATTTAGATAAAGCAGTATAGTGTGCTGAAATACACTGCTGGGCAACTAGTTAAGTATAATTTTACATACAGTATATTTTAATAATATCATGCCTTTAATTCTGTATATTGGTTACATTTAAAGTCTCCCTTACTCATCAATAAAAAAGCAAAAACATGAAAAGAAAAAATGGGAAAGTAAAAGAATGCAGAGCAAATATAGTAGAGAAAAGATAGTCAGAGGTTATTAAATTGGCTGCAGCATGCAATGGTTAAATGTTATCAACTCTTAATTGACTCTTTTACTCTTACTCATGTAAATCAATTTGAGATACATCCTTTGTATGAAAATGTGGTATTGAAAAAAAATGTTTTTGTTGTTACCTTACAAAGTGTTAATTGGTGACAGTACTGGTAAATTACGGAAGCGTATTAGAGCCACGGTGAAGAAAAAAAATACGGACACAGTGAAGAAAAATAAAATATATGTCGAGAATAAAGTCGACATGTTGACTTTATTCTCGACATTTCCACTTTAATCTCGATGTGATGTTTATGACGAGATTAAAGTCGACATGTTGACTTTATTCTTGATATTTCCACTTTATTCTTGCCATTTACATCGAGATTAAAGTTGACATGTTGACTTTATTCTCGACATTTAGGTTTTTTTCTTCACTGTGTCCGTATTTTTTTTTCTTCACCGTAGCCCTAATACGTTTCCGTAAGTAAACAGATGCCACATGCTGAATAACATTTTTTGTTTCCAATTTACTGAATTCATTGTATCCTGATTTTAACAAACACAATAAATCGTTTTTCTTACTCTGATATAGTTGATAGGATAAGTTTCCTCAAATTCAGCAAAAGTGACAGTGATTTATTGGTGTACTGTAGTTATGACTGACAAAACAAGTGCTTGTACTATCTGACAGACACAATGATAAGGTGGCCCATTTTCATAGATAGCAATATATTTATCGAATAACATTTTCTTCAATTGGACAGGAACTAGAAACATTCAAGCAAGTTCAACAAAGAGACATGTAATTTAACACTAACCAATACTTAATGCGTACTGACTCAGATGCCTAAGACTAATTTCCATGAAAACAACATGCTATACTGATTCATTCACATTAAGAAGTTGCTATAGTAAACAAAAAAAGTTTAACTGAGGAAAAACAGCTAATCTGTGCCCAGTTTAGCTGAATAGACTATTAATCTTACTCTTCTTTATAATTGCATGTTTCTGCATTTTTGTATGCTTTGCTGAAAAGGACAGTTTTCCCTTCTTTTAATTTTATTTAAAAAGTGTTAAACAGACTGCAAATAATATCTTTTTTAACATTTGTCCTGTTTTTTGGATTTAGGGGGTTTTAAACAGATGGATGGATGTCTTTTTTTGCCTGATTTATTCATTATAGAGCAGCAGGAACTTTGGGAACTAGCTCACCAGCATAGGCTTTTGACACCATTGTAAATAGATCTCTTGTACTTCTGTGTTCTTTGTGGGAGCAGTATGCAAATTAGATAGTACTTGCTAATAACAGTTTGACTGAGTCTCTGCTTATACATTCTTTAGTTTCTTTAATAGTCTTAATCTTCCTTTATCTGTTTATTTTTATAATGTTACTCTGTATGATAAATGAGTTAAGAAAGCTCCCATGAATTACAATGAAAATAGTAGGATGCTTTAAACAAGACCAATCCAATCCTTCATTCCAAGTCTAAGGCTTTAAAGCTTTTTTATGCAATATTGCTGTTGCCTTATGCCCATTTAAAAATGTACATACATGAAGTTTGGTCTGAATCTGATGCTCCCAAGTGAGCACAATAAATTCCAGGCCACAACAGTACAACAACAGTTTCCTTTTCCTTACATTTACCCCACTGGACTCATTGGCAGGATGGAAATTCCATTGGTGGTTTCAATGTGAGCATGTCTTTGACACTAGCCGCTCAAGGGAGGTACAGGAGCATGGCATGGCATCATTTAAAACAGAAAATATCCATTAAGATTTTGTTGAGAACACTGCTTTTCTCAGCCGGATTTTTCATACAGTATTTTGTAAAGTACATTATAATAAAAAACGCCAAGATGAATGGCTTCAATTTTTCTAATCAGTGTGAAAAAAATCTTGACATCATGGTTTTCTGGATTGAATTATATATTGCCTTCTAAAGGTCCCTATACTTTGTAGCGGGTGCCACATATGCTATTATTCTGTGGGCGGTTGCTGCCTCTTTGGGTGCATTGCTGTAAATACACCTTTAAGGGGGAGGTCATAACTCGGTCAGGGTGGTTGGTGTTGAAAGCTTAAAAACCGGAAAAGAAGGGGAGAAAGGGAGACATCTTGTGGTGGAGCAAAGAGAACTGAAAAGGTAGCACGAAAAAAAGTATCTACTGGAACAAGTTCTTCTTTTTTTTGAAGACTCAGTGACACAAGGGAGACGCGTCTCTGAAGATGGACTCTTTTTCTTTGATTTCGCTGACAAATATCTTGGACCGGTGGGATTAAACTTTGTTGTTATCGGCTCGACAGCCGGCGTATTCCAGTAGGGTTTCTCTTTGCCCTGAACAATAAGGACAGTAAAACCATTTGGACAGTCTGGTTTTTCTTATTTATGAACATCGCGTGTTTAAACCAGAGAGGGGGGTTTTGATTGCTATGTATTTGTTTGTTTTTCTTTATATATGTAAAATAATATATTTGTTCTTTTGCTTCTTCTTTATTTGGTGATATGGCTTGTTGTTAATGCTAAGCTGGGACTGGTGGTGGGGGTCAATAAAGCGAGCGTTGGTTACGTTGTTCGATAGATTTTAGATATTGAACTGCTTTATACTAGCAGTTTTCTAATCGTGCCTTAACTCTGGGTTTAGTTGTTTGCCCGGGGTTAGCAGTATAACTTTAACATTGGAATACACAGACTCTTATACTTATCTTTGTTGCTCTTTTCTAGATGCTCTCCTTTGGACATAGATTTGCCCTCTTCAAATCCTAATAACATTAAAATCATCATTAAAATATGCACCTTGGGTGAGGTTAATTCTTGTTTTCCTTTTTTCCTATACGTTTGTTTTCTCCACATAAAAAAAACACTTTGAGACTGAATTACATAACAGTACAGATCAGTCCATCTGTGTCCCCCATCCATAATTCAAATGTCTGGTAATAAAGTAAATCTTCACATACTGTATAAATAACACAGATAGTGCATCATTGTAAAAATACATGAAGAACCTCTCTGCTATAAATTTTAATATGATAAGCCACCAAGAAGAATTCTTTGTAAGAGTAGTAATTCCCCATTCACTCTGAAACATTTTAAATATGAAACTTCTGAATCACTACTCAGGCTGGTGCCTCCATCTTGTCCCATCTGTGTGGTATTGTCAGGATGAGCATCGGCTCCCTGCGACCTTTCACTGGGTAAGCATGTTAGAACATGGATTAATGGAGAAATGAACCATTTTGTATTCAACATTCTAGGAATTACTACATGAATATCGTATATGCAATAGAATAACTGTTAAGGACAAGATAATTCCAAAGATTGTTTGAAAAGGCTGAAAAAGTGGTAGGAAAAGATCGGGAGAGAAAGACAGCATATTCAAAAGAAAGCTAAACTATAAATTACAAACTGGTAAAGCAAGCAGAAAAGTCCAGAACAAACAGAGGGTCAAAACCATAACAGGCTGCCATCAGATGTACTTTATTAGAAAACTAACTAATGATGAAGAAAGTTTTTAAGTTATTTTATCCACCGAAGGATGCTAGCAAGCCAGTTGGTGCTTTCTTTATGCCACAGTGACATCATAACTCACGATAACTCAAATCATGTGACTAACCCGAGACAGTGTTGTAAAAATAATGTGTAAGTTAAACAATTTAGAAACAAGTATAAATTGAATACATGGAAAATAAATGTGAAATGACTAGAATAAAAAATTGTGTATCTCAGACAGCGACCCTTAAAGTTTGGGAAAAAATTAACAAGGTAAATGAGTATGGGTGTTTTTGGGGAAGTATTTAATCTACTGAATTAACTGTCAGATTTGAATGCAGCTATTTTAATCATCTTTAATTTTTTTAAAGATGGAAAAATTGAAGTATGAAACCAGGAAATGTTGAATTGTTGTTCAATAATAACCTAAAAATATTAAAAGAGACAAAAGTCATGGGTGTGTGAAACATGGTTCACCGACAAAAGCGCGATAGACATATGCGCCCTGACAAAACCGCGACCGACAAATGAGCGCCGACAAACCCGCTAACTGGTTTTCAACAAATGCGCACTGACAAAATCGCCAAGACAAAATCGCGAGAGAGGCAAAGAGAGTGGGATGCCCTTGCTGCAATTCTTCCTACATATGCAGGGCGTGATCTTAAGGACTATCTGCGTGCCGTGCTGATGGCATGCCGCGTCTCATAATATTGACTTCTAAAATAAACATTATTATATATGCTTTATACTAGTAATTCATATTTGATTAAATTTTCAAGATTTTGTCGGGACGATTTTGTCGGTGTGATTTTTTCAGCGCATTTTAATCGGCGCTATTTTGTCTGCGCACATATGTCTATCGCGCAAATGTCGGGTCACAGTGAAACATTACCCATTGCAGCACAAAGACATGTTGAAAACTTAACTGAAGTTACATCAGATCCAAACAAATTGTATTCAATAAAGCAAAAGGCGACATTAAAGTGCAAAATCACACACCCACATAAGCTACATTTAAACTACCAGCAGTGTTTGATGCCTTAATCAGAATTGCTGAAGAAATCCAATTCCATATCCTTGGTGCTTACATTACATAGTTTAGATATTTCCTGAACATTAAAAGGTTAAGTTTGGTATTTTTCAAGTCAAAGTTTTATTGACAGTCAGGTTATACAGTATATTAATTAGCCACATAAAACTGTGTTATAAAATGTGAAGCACTTTTATAAGTTTTAAAAAATACCGCCTTGGCTCCTTCCTGTGCTGGCACTCCCTCACACCGCAATTTTTTGATTGAACTGGGTTTGCCTCTTTTCAGTTTCTGAAAGTCAAATATACAATACATTCCTCCTCCTTTTCTTTCTATTTCCAGGTTAAATCTGCTCTGTGTGGAATATGTTTTTGTGCTCCTGTTCCCAACCATCTATTATTTGGCTACATTTTTCTTATCCTCGTTTTCCACTAAACGCATTTCCTGTTTGTACACCAACCTTTGTGATTCCATAATCACCCACACATCCTTGTTAATGCCATTGTGGTGGAACAGTTGTTAAAAATATAAAAAACATAGAAATTCTAATCATCAACACATCCAATTTAAAATTGTCCACAATTGTGTCTGCATGGGTTTCCTCCAGGTGCTCTGGTTTCCTTCCACAGTCCAAAGATATGCAGGTTAGGTGGATTGGCAATCCTAAATCGTCCCTAGTATGTAATTGGTGTGCGTGTGCCCTGCGGTGGGCTGGCACCCTGCCCCGGGATTTGTTCCTGCCTTGCGCCCTGTGTTGGCTGGGATTGGCTCCAGCAGACCCCCGTGACCCTGTGTTAGGATATAGCAGGCTGGATAATAACTGACTGACTGAACTGATTACTCTACATTTAATTTTTTATCTAAGTATTTGATTTTTGATAGCGCCTAGTCTACCTACACTTATGACTGTAAATACCAATCAACAATTAGTATTAAAACACATTCTGTGGTGTGTCATATGTATGCAAGATAAAAAAAATACTGCTAAAGTGAAAATGGCAGACTATGCAATAGACCAGGGGTCGGCAACCCGCGGCTCTGGAGCCACATGCAGCTCTTCAGCCTCCTTGTAGTGGCTCCCTTTGGCTTTGACAAAAAAAAAAACCCATGAAATTGAATAGCAGCAATTTCTTAATTTAATTTGTATTTATATATATATATGTTTATTTACTACAATTACTACTACTCTTATACATTTTAACATCTAATTTTTGTTCTTATTTATTTATTTATTTATTTATAATTTGTCAACTAAAATATGCGTCACATCTAAGTCTGTAGCCCTCGCCTTTACCTGCAGGCGGCTTCTGCAGTGTGCGACCCCTGCACTAACCATGAATAAATCCCAAAAAAGAAGAAAAAAAACACTCTCTCCTTCCCTGTCACACCCCTGGACATCGACCCATCCCTGCTGAACACATCCGCATTCACAGGAGTAAGTAAGCTCAATCTAGAAATTGAACTGGTCGTGATAGCGAATAAAGATTTATGGGTGACCAAGTTCAAATGCCTGACAGCGGATCTTGAAGAAGTCACCCATCAGAAGGCTACTCTCGCTAAAGAGCACAAATGGCGTGATATTAAAAACCTCCCCAAACCTGACAAACTTGTTTTCGACACTTGGAGTGCCATTCCCGAAACGTATATGAAACTGAAAAAATATGCATTTGGAGTCCTGTTCATCTTTGGCTCAACATACTTATGTGAGCAAGTTTTCTGAAGCATGAACTTCATAAAGTCCAAATATTGCTCCCGCCTCACACATGAGAGCCTACAGTCCTGTGTGAAGGTCAAAGTCATATCATACAGACCCGACATAGAGATGATCTGCAGCGAACTTCAGAAACAGAAGTCACATTAAACAGGTGAGAACAATAGCATTTAATAGGCTATTATTTTTCAGAAAAAAACACATTCATTTCAGACCCAGAGCTGATGTAGGTTTTTTTGTATGTTCAGGTGCTTCAGTTGATTGCTGGCTGAGAGGGAAACCTGAAGATGAGAGCACACTGAAATGGAATTTTATGTTTACTTTTTAAAGCTGCTATGCTAAAGCTAAATGTTTTATTTATATTAAAGTGGGCTAGTTTTTATTTTAATTTTACACAGGTGTAGGAGGGACTCAAATAGGCCTGCATAGTTCAGTTGAATTTATTTCAAAGTAGGCCTACACATGCACACTGCACTTGTGTTTGTTGTATTCTGTGGTTGTAACATGTAAAATCTAAAAAAAGATTAAAACTTTTAAAAGTTTATAAGCTGTGTTATGTTTTGCGGCTCCAGACTATTTTTCTTTGGAGGAAGAGGGGACACAAAGGCTCTTTTGATAGTGAAGGTTGCAGACCCCTGCAATAGACCTAAACCACGATGAACCATAAACCACTACAAGCCAGCTTTTGCATTTACAGCACACCATGAGGTCAACATTTTTGAGTGAGTAAAAGTAATTAGCCATTTCAAATGTAAAAATTACAGTATAAGCTAGAGGAAGTCACGTCCCTGGGGGTGACAGTATGCTGCAGGGGGAGACACACAGTGATATGAAGCACGTTACAGTCTCCTTTTAAAATCACTGAATCACACAAAAATATTTAGCTTTTATTTCCTTCCTAAAGCAATATGGATAAAATATGTATGAAACTTCAAAACACTCATATATAAACACTCAATAACAATTTTGTCTTGAAAAATTGACATATTTTGTAAGGTTTAAGTCTTTTGTTTTCACGTTTGGACTCATTCCCCTTGAAATTCATTTTAAAACACAAGAAAGTGCATATGCTGACAATTCTTGTTATCCTTGGGAGTTACATTCCTGAAAAATTCCAGTTATGGAAACTATCTGATCCTGAATCATTGATCCTATAGGAAAAATAAGATTAAGTTCCAGCGGACACTGTTCACAATATTCTTTGGTTACCTGTGCCATAAATACATACAGTAATTTTGTCTATTGATAATCAACTAAGCTCAACACAATGTGATTATACTTGGATGTATCTAGCAAAACACTTTCTATTGTTGAAATAAAATAAATTTATTGA
This sequence comes from Polypterus senegalus, assembly GCF_016835505.1. Lineage (NCBI taxonomy): Eukaryota > Metazoa > Chordata > Cladistia > Polypteriformes > Polypteridae > Polypterus > Polypterus senegalus. Next base: position 163,246,170 of record NC_053155.1, read on the forward strand.
AAAACACTGTAAAACTCTGAGAACACACAAAATATTACCACAACATGTAGAGCTGCTAACACACCAGAAGCCGTAAAAATATAGTCATTAATTAGTGCCACCAAAACAACACAGGTAGGCACCCAGGCACTTGTGGGAGGGAGGAAATGGGCAGGTCAGGCCTCATAGGGTTGGGCGCAGGGAGTGAGGGAGACAAGATGGGATAATGGGGCTCCACTCTTGCGGTCTAGAGACTCTGTAATGATCCTTTCACAATTTCACCTTGTTGCGATTTACTACTTTTAGATAGTCAAGTTAAATTGTCTTTTTAGCATTCCGCCAGCTTGTTTTCATAATATAGTAAGTAAGTGCATAAATGCAGTACACAAGAGGAGTCAAGAGTGGTGGGACTGCATTGTTAACTAGTTTCATGACTCCCAATAGCTGGAAAACTTTCAAATGAGAAGACTAACATTTAAATAGCTATTTATTAAAACATTTGACTGCAACTCTGTCTATTTAGTTCCATGCCTGTTGTAACATTGAATGACGCACAAAAATAGTGTAATCAAGCCTCTTTTCTGACAGAAAATCTGACCTTACTTTCTAAACTATTTTTTCTATGGATGATGAGAACCAAAAGTGCTCACATGACATGCTGCTGAGCTCTGAAGAAGGTGAATAACTTGAAACTGCAATATGTCACAAGTGAACAGGTGCTGTCCTCTTACTCACTCAAAGCAGGTGCAGATATTATAAATTACATTCTCTATAATGCAGTATCATTTGGTAAAAGATCCCCTCATATTTGAAGTACACCTGCTGAAACAGTCCATTGCTGTTTGAATCAATCTGGACACTGCAGAAAGGATTTCCAAGAAATGAGCCTTTGTCTTTGACATCTATGGGATTGTTCAATATAATGTTTTAAAAACCTCTTTGGTCAGGAGATTAAGAAGGTTTTATTGAGAAAAAGAAAAGTACTGCTATTGCAGTTTCTTGCTCTGAATTTTATACTTTGTGGTTATTTACTATCCACGTTTTTGAGTGTTTTATTAATCTGCAGATGGTAAAGCAATGCTCATTTTATACCAGAACATTTGTTTTTAATTTTATAATTTGCATTCACCATAAATGTAAACAGATATCAATATATTTGGACCTCCTGTATTAACAATTCATATTAAATGACCTATAATGAGTGACTCTTATAGTCATCTTGTAAATCTATTATAAAGACATTCTTTAGGTGAAATCTTTGACAAAATTACTTTGTCATTAATTTTCTAAATTTCATATTTCAACACATAATCCTGTTATCCCTATATCATCAAAAATGTGATGCTGGCAGCCCCACTACTCCCAAGTGTCCTTACTGATCTGTTAGTGAATCTTGAATTAAGGTTTTGGGCATCTGCTCAGTGGAGCTTTCTCCTTAGATCCATACATGAAAATCTGCTATTCAGGTGTACATTACAGTCCTACTACGTCTACTGTTTATCAATTCTTATTTTCAGTCTCCTGGTAGGCATTATCACTTACCTGCTACATTTGCGAACCTTTCTGGCATTGACCTTACTCTGCTTTGCCAGGCATCTGAATGATTGTCTACTGAACATTATTTTGTTGCAAAGCTCATTTGTATATTTGTATGTTTGCATGTCTTGAAACGAGCCTTAGTATACTGTGTAATTTGTTGATTCACTTTTTTTGGAAATTGGCAACTAGACAGAGGTTTACCCTTACTGGAACGAAACAATACAGTCATATTTTAATTAAAAGGTAAATACTCCATTACTGAAACTCCTTTTGTAATCAGATGAATTGTACTGTGTCCTACACTGTTGACTCAAAAATCTTGACTAGCAGTTGCCTAACCGTATTTTTTACCTTTCCTAATTCACTGCTAGAAATTAACTTGATGGATCATAAAGGCACTTGTCAGAAATAAAAAATTTTAAAAATAATAATGGTACAACTCTTTAGGCTACTACCTCTAGGAAGCTGGGCTCTATTTCTGGTTTGGTTGTTGTGTAGTGTTTGCATATTTTCTTTGTATTAACATGGCTTTCTACACTTATACCAATAACATGCATGTTAAGTGAATTTGCAGTTGTTCTCTTTATGCAGGAGAATGTCCATTCGCAGGTTATCTGCACTGGACTCCTAGGACATCAGCTCAGGTTTGCACCCAACAAAAAGGACAGAAAGCAGCCAGCTATGCTAGTCAAGCTAAAAGTCCTCCTGTAAACTGAGCCAAATGGTATTCTTTCATACTTGTTCCTTTCTTGTACCTGGAATATGGCTGGAATACGTTCTGTCCACACTAGTGATATAATGGTTTGATACAAGTGGAAGGAAAGTGCTTGAATAAGAAAAGGGAAGTCCAAATGCATAAATGCAAATGCATTTGCTGAGAAAAACAACACAAAAACGTAAAGAGAAAAATGAAAACTCTAAACAAAAATCTGCCTCCAAAGTCCACCAGAAAAACAGCTTGATACCTCTTCTACTTGACAGCTTAAGTGATTCTACAATCACATTGTACTACTTTCATTCTAATATTCAGAAACAAACAGAATACAAAGCATCTGTAATAAATTAAGTGCTTTTTGATTTGCCTTGGCAAAAATGCCTGGTACCAGCTTCCCTTTGGAAAGCATTCCTCTTCGATGAAACGTGCATAATCTCTTTAAAACAAAAACTAATCCAACTACAGCAACTACATTTTTCAATTTTGTTTTCAAGTAATACACAAGAATGGTGAACAACCACTACCTTTATACTAGCATACCTGCGTTGAACAGTACAGAGGGAGAATATTTTTGTTGTTTCTGCCCCACTAAAAAACTTAATTCACTATGAATTTACCCATATGGTTCTTATTAAAGCTCCTGCAGCAAAGAGAAACTGGCTTCGCCCAACTCCCCTCCCCCTCGCATAGCACATAGACCGAGGGCTTTGGCCCACTACAAAAAAACTCTTTTAAGGTAGGATTCTTCTTAAATGACGAAAGCAAGCAAGCTAATTGTGCAGCGTTGAACCATCGTTTAATATCTAAGCAGACAATGGGTTTACCTTTCATTTCGCGTGCTGTATTTGTGCAGTTTCCATTTTAATAAAAATAAAAAGCATATAACAATACATCAGGGGATGAACCCCACGTCCATGTTCCAGCTACTGGAAACGGTGTTGAGCAATTAATTTTCGGCAGAGAAGACGCTCATGATCCAACCCTTTTGTACCTTTTTCACACATCATTCTCGCCATTTCTCGCTACAATAGAACACCAAAGTATGTGCTTCACATACTAACCGTCTTCTCAACACAACCCGTTTAAGTCATTAAAGCCCCAAGGAACCTTTGAAAAAAAATCAGTAATAAATCGATTTGCGCCCCAGTGCTTTTGTCGACAATGAAAATGGAATACATAAGAACGTATTTTTTGTTTGAAAGTCAAAAAAATGTAGTTTATTCTTTACATAAAAAGGAAACATTTCTTTACCCTGAACCCCAGTGAGATATTTATATGAATGCGTACGGCCACAGAGAAGAAAAAAAAAAATTGGGGACACGGAGAAGAAAAAAGAGGTCTATTTCGTGATTAGAGAAAGTCGATGAAATAGACATTTTTTCCACCGTGTCCCTAATTGTTTTTTCATCTTAATAAGCTTCCGTATATTTATTCACGTAGAACATCAAATTCACAATACAAATTTCCTGCCGTTATGTTGCTTAACAAATAAAACACATTTTCCATAACCATTTAAAATCGTGGTAATCAGGTTTGTGTTCACTGAAGAATTTCGGACTATTATCAGCAACGCTCGCACATTTTATGTCTTCGAATGTAGCTTAACAAAGAGGAACATAAATAATCGGGACGATGCTTACACTGTGGGTTCTTTCTTCTTGTAAGGACAGCTTGCGAAGCTTAAAATAAATCTAAACGATAACGTGTTACCTGTATTTAACAGAAATATTGAAATTCATCATCTGCCCAATTTAGGGGCCAGAATTAAGAAAAATTACTTAATAGTCTCAAGTAACTAAAGCAGTTTGCGTACTTACAGTCGGATTTCCTTTCTCTTTAGAATCCGTTATGTATACGTGTGCGCTCCGAAAAAATCCAAAACCTATTGCCGTGCAATCGGATTTTCTCAAAATTCCTTTGTAGTTCTTCAAAGAATAATCCAAAATGATTTCTAAAAGGTTACATCCTGTGCATATTCATTTTAGAGTTTGGTGAAACGAGGTCTTAAAATCATCCCATTTCTCTTTTTGCTAAAAATCGCGTTTTCCATCATTTGAGTTTTGTTCACTTGCTCTTATGTATGTTCGTTTGAAATCTGATAGATGATTTTTTTTTTTTTTTTACACTCTTTGTTGACAGCCTTTGCAGCTTTTTTTCTATTGTGCCTTTCTGCTCCTGCGGTACTCTGCTGGCATTTCACGGTTTCCTCGGTTTCTTAGCTCACATTCTGCTCCTTGCCTAGTGAAATTCGAGCCGCAGCCGTGCTTTTCTCATGCGCAGCTTTGGTTGATTTATTCAGCACGCACAGGCAGGCGGAGGGAGGCAGGCAGGCATCTTTGTTAACCATTTGGAAGTAGAGAGGATGCTGTGAAGTCATTGCCAAAAAGACATACGCTTTCAGTCTATAACTTTGTTATCTTTGAGATGGGCACACACCTTGTACATCGATTTTATGTAATTTTTTATTAAGCCAAATACTCAGTGCCTTATGGCATTGTGTACTGATCAACAGTTGCCTTTGTTAGTTTTAAGAGGCATCAAGTGTGTTTGATGCTGGGCATCAGATTGGTTTAAATTTTCTATCAGTAGACTATAACAGTTTCACAGAACTGGCCAATGGTATTATTTTACTGTCTCAGTAAGTGGATGGACACAGTAACAGCATAATTCACATGGCTCACAACCAGGGGAAAATTAGAGTCATCTTAGGGCAAACATGCATATTTGGGACGAGGATGAAATTCTAGGACCAACCTTGTCAACTCACAAGGGCCACACTGTAGTCATGACATTCACATAATCCTGTGTTCTGTGGGACAATGTGCAAACTACCCCACCCGCCAAAAAAAATGTTCTTTTGGAATGCAGGATGATAGTCTATGTCTCATAATAAACCAGGTTCTGAATTTTACATTGTGTTAATGTGCATGCTAGGCTTATTGTTGACCCTAACTTTGTTCTGTGTGGGGAATTATGGGATGTGTACCCTGGTATGCTCCGGTGATCCATCTAGGGCTATCACCATGACCAATGCTTGAGCAACACAGCCCAGGATAATCCAGCAGGATACCTGTTTTTATCTTCCCTGTCACAATTACAGGTGATAATGATTTGATCAAAGAACACGATTTTACTTAGTGGAAAATGTAACTGGAATAAGCAGAAGCATGTTGGTAGTCAGTGTCATCTGTAGGTTTCCATTTCCTAAACTAAATTTAGATGCCCATAAAGAAGGAGACGAGATGATTTTTGGCTTACTTAAAATATAAGTGGGGGTTGATTTGATTCAAACCTAGTTTTGTAAAATTTGACTTGCTTGTATGGAATATTAATTGATTTTAATAAATTTAATAAAATGTTTAAAAAAATAAGATGGAAAACATTAAGGAAATTATAACATTTCTTGCTAGTGAATAACTTTATTGGCAATGGACATCATGTTGTCAGATAGAAAACCATGGAATGCATGGATGGTTTTTCCTCTGCCTTTTCATTCCAACTGTTTGAGTACATTTTAACTAAAGGTGCTAAACCTATTGCAATTGTTAAAAGCATTAGACACAAAACATCAAAATCCATCCATTCATCCTCTTCCGCTTATCTGAGATCGGGTTGCGAGTGCAGCAGCTTGAGCAGAGATGCCCAGACTTCCCTCTCCTCGGCCACTTCTTCTAGCTCTTCCGGGGGAATCCCGAGGCGTTCCCAGGCCAGCTGGGAGACATAGTCCCTCCAGCGTGTCCCAAAACATCTAAAGACATACAGAATTATAGTAGTTTAAACTCTTATATATTTGCTGCTAAAATTTGGCCCAGAGCTTTTCTGTGCTACAACTGCAGGCAAAACTTGCCAATAGTTCGTGATATCCTGGTAGAGCTATGTGCAAGATTTTTTTTTTTGAGCTAATACACTACTTGCTTTCCCTCATGAGCACAACAGTACAAAGCATGACACCCTTACTTTGGAAAGTTATGGGAGATTTGATGGACTGGTCATATAGAAGAAAACAAGATTACAGTAATTGATATCTGGACAGAGGTGTCTGGTTTTTAGTTCAAATAAATAAGCATAGGTTCTTTGAGATGAAGAAACTCTTTGCACATAATCATGGTTCCTGAAACTAACAAACTCTATTCTACAGTTTCAGACTGTGGACTTGTGTCTTGCTTGTGAGGTTGCTACTGCATGACTAGAAGCATTAAACAAAATACAAAAGAGGATTTGTAGGTAGAGGAACTGCACGTTCCTGAGTGTTTAAATCCCAGCAGCAGAAATCAGTAGACAGTCATTTGGTTAAATGTTGTAGTATCCACTATAGGACATATAGATGGTGACAGTGCCACCATTCTCCTAGTCACTCAAGAGATATATGCAAAAGATTCTGAACAGAACCATTAAAAAATGGAAAAATAGGTTTTCTAAGAAAAATTTCACGAGCGCAACATATTGCCTCCAGCCTACTCCAAATCATTTATCAACGAGAACAGTTTTGAGACCCCCACTGGCATTGCAATAGAAAACATCCATCCATCCACCCATCCAACCATTATCCAACTTGCTATATCCTAACTACAGGGTCACAGGGGTCTGCTGGAACAATCCCAGCCAACACAAGGCACAAAGCAGGAAACATACCCCGGGTAGAGCGCCAGCCCACCGCAGCAATAGAAAACACAAGTCTAAAAATAAAATACTTGGCTAAATTCATAAGTGTTGTAGACCTGTGTATAAACATCTAGAGAAATATAAGGTGGCATTTCTAAAGTTGTATACATTTTATGTGACTGTGTTGGTAACTGGAATGCCTGCAACATATGTGGGAATTCTTTCTTTATTTTGTCAAGAGCTTTAAACGCTTTTCATTATTTAGTACCCAACAATAGGAAACCAATAACAAAGTCGATGGATGCGAATCGATTTGTCAGATTTTTTGCCAATGGAAATAAAAGACCAAATATTGCAAAAATTTAATTTTTCTAATTAATCTTTACATTGAAGATAATGAGTTTTGATAAGAAACTTTGAATCTTATGAGACAATGATATAATTTTAACAGTGAAAACTAACAAAATCATTTTGTTGTTTACTGTTTTACCACACCTGAACTAGGAAAAGGGCTAAAACAGAAAATCAAGAGATTTTCCCAAAAATTACATACTGTAAGTTATGACATACCACTTATGCAGTAGAGCATATAGCATCTTTTTTAATATAAATTTGTTTGGCTATTTGCATATTCACATAATTCAGATGCATTATATCGAAAGCTGTAACATGTTCTAGAACTGTTTCTTTGATTTGCCATTTTTATTTGTAAATTCCAAACTGCTTCAACATAGTGACTTACAATGTATTAGAGGAACAGACAAGTCATACCATGGTACATTCTGCAGAGCGAAAAAAAATAGATCTTCATTTTATTATTTTGTTTTCATTAATTATAAAACAAGTAAAATATATTAAAAATTTAAGTTACAAGAGTAATCAAGTAATATCTATAACATCTGTAAAGCTTTAATATGTTGCTTTGGCTGCTTATAGAAGTGCTTACAAGGCATATTAAAGTTAGAAATTGAAATCCAACCTATAACTTGAAATGCCCACCCTGGCAATGCACTATAGGACTGCCCTGTTTCCAAGAGTTTTCCAATATTGTTCAAACCACAACAAATGCTGAAGTTAAACTCTGTTGGTCCCAAATATTGTGCAGTGCAGGGCAACAAGAAACTCTAATTATTTTCTGCATGGAAAGTGATTCATTCCCTAAAGCAGTGGTATTGCAGTGCTGTAACAATAACATAGATACATCATTAGAAATTATACACTAGTAAATACCGTTTAAAATAACAGACGAAAAACAAAACAAAAAAAAAACACTTGGGATTTTAATTAACAAAGGTGTTTCTGGCTTTGGCTTTTGGTGAGCTCCTAGCTGTGTCTGTGCTGTAGCAATTTCTTTGGGTTTTTGACTAAAGTGCCTTGAATGCTAAGCAGACCTTCGTTAGCAGCTATTTGTTCATGTGCCATAGCAACTGCTTCCGAAATCTGACTGCCTCACTATGACTGGTAAAACTTCCCCAGCAACTTCTAGTGTTTCATTTACTCATCATTTTTGGCTTATTCCTCTTATTATCTAAGCTTTCGATTTGCAACATGGTGGGCTACCAGTCAGTCTGAATTTATTTTGATTCATCCTCCATGCATAAAACAAAAAGATTTACATATTTAAGTTTGGGTATAACCGTTATTAGTCCCCACCCCTTGTCCATCTATTGAGAAGTATTTTAAACTTCCCCTGGTAATATCTAACCCTTATTTTCTGGTTAACATTTTTAAGTAGAAAATACAAAATTATTAACATTTCAAGGTCTTTGTCATTCTCATCTTTAAAGACACAAAATATACATTTGATATCTTTTTACAGCCCTTTACAGTAATAAGAAAAATTTTCATTCTCAAATCATGTCTAATTTCATATTCTCTTTTCGTTGAAACATTTGTTGAAGTTTAAGACTGTTGTTAATGCTGTTAATTGTTTTTGCTCCGTAGACAATATTTTTGATAAATTGCTCAAGCTACAGGTGCATCATGGCCTTCCTTCTCAAATGGAGCAGTTAGTCAAGGTAAATATTAGTTCACCAGCTGTTATACATAGAAGCCCTACAAAATACAATGGTCATTTTTATACTCTTATAGGAATAAAACACTATTTTAAGATTCATGATTAATTTTCTCCCTTTGTGGATTTTCAGCTACAAATATGCAAACCTTAGCATAGACCTTTGCTTCTATTCTCTTACATGTGTACTAACAATTATGTCACAAAGATGATTTCAGGAACAAAACCCCAAATTAAATGTGATTATTAATTTTACTATACTGTTACAACCCAGGGTGCAAGTCAGCTGTTTTAAGTACCTGGAGGCTAAACTAGATTTTGGCATGAAGTTCAGTTAAATCACTTAACATAATCAAAAGCATCAGCAATGTGACCATCTAGTGAACTGGCTCCTGGAGACTGTATCTCCTAGAACCCACACCAATGGAGCTATTACACCTGTTTCATTGTGGACTCACTGCCTTTTTCATTCCCAGTCTGGTACATGACACTGTCTGCGGACAGTAACAAGGATACCATCAGGAAAATAATTGGTCTGACGGCTCCAATTTAGGGATGGTAGTGCTCAGGGATTCAAATCTTGAAAGAAAAGAGTCAGAGAGCCATATTAACTATTTGAACAGCTGCTTTTAGATCCAGCCTTTTGGGAGGAGATATATGACTCCAAAATTAACAAACAGAGGCAGAAACAGCTTTATCCCCACTGTGATCAAACTGCTCAACAAAATGAATGGATTGGCTGCTTATTAGAGTATTATGTTGTAGCATCTTTCTGTTGTTTAAAGTTATCATTTTAGCACATTTTATATACCTACAAACTGCTTGGCTCTTTAACTGAATGTGTGTGCTTCATGCTATTCAGCGCTGCCAACTGAAAAAGAACATATTTCCACTTGTGGACAATAAAGGTAATAATATATCTATATATCTTGGATGTAAAACTTAAAAACAGATCCAAGTCCAAAATATAAATTAAAAGCAGATTTATCAAAGATAAATTTTAGAGTTTTTGAATTTACAGTTATGGGTATTTCACTGATATTTGCAAAATTTCCACCCACTAATCAAAAATGTGCTCTCTCCAAATGCTTACCATTTTACTGAAGCTTTCTGAATCAGTTTGGTTATAATATACAGTGATCATCCGGCTTTATAGTTACTGTAATTAGATGTGAGTTACAACTTTAAACTGAGAGGGCCTCAATATTAATTTTGTTGAACACAGATTATCTTTCAAACACTGTGATCTATATGTAAGCCCTTAATTTGCCTTAGTGAACTATAGTGAAATCAGAAGTGTATCTATGTTTTTTAAATTAAAAAAATTACCAAAGTTCAGCAGCTCTAGCATTTAAATGGGATTCAACAAAAGCCTGACATGCTGAAATGATTCCACAGATAAAATATCTTCATTTTAAAAAGTTTTAGTTAAAATTCAAAGTAAAACAGTTCACATAAAAAAAAAATTGAAATAGCAAAAAAAGAGGTTGGGTGGAATACATTCTTAAACCTCTCGCCCGCAACACAACCAGCTACATCCAGGACACCACTGACTTCTTAAAAAAACTGTCTGCTTTGGGCCCTTTACCTGAGGGAACCTTACTGGCCACAATGGATGTTGAGGCCCTGTATACAAACATCCCCCATGATGATGGCATACTGGCATGTGAAACGTACCTCGGACAACATGATTTACCCACAAAGTCAGTAATAGAAATGATAAAATTCACTCTGACACATAATCTATTCTCTTTTGGACAAGATTGCTACTTGCAACAAATGGGGACTGCAATGGGCTGTCGGTTTGCACCTCACTATGCAAACCTATTTATGGCAAAATTGGAGGAAGATTTCATGTCAATGTGCATCTTAAAACCAATGTTCATTTTCATAATGAATACAATTCTTTTCACCCCAACATAAAGCTGAAGCTGAATTACTCAGAAACAGAAGTCAGCTTCCTTGACACCACAGTTCAACTGAAAAACAACACCCTTGTAACTTCTGTTTTTCACAAACCAACAGACAGACGGACCTACCTAAGAAGTGATAGCTTTCACCCCAAGCATATAAGGCTCCATTATTTTTAGCCAAGCAATACGGTACAATCGTATTTGCTCAGACCCGACAGACCGGGATCAACAACTGCAGGAGCTCAGACAAGAGTTCATCAAACAAGGTTATACCCCCAAAACAACAGACACTCAAATACGAATAGCTACTGCCATACCCAGAAAGAACCTTCTGGAATATAAAAACAAAGACAACAAGAACCGCATCCCCCTTGTTGTCACCTACAACCCACATCTTGAAACACTTCGAAAAACTATAAAAGAACTTTAGCCAATACTAAACAACGGCCAAACACTAAAAAATGTATTTCCTGAACCTCCCCTCCTGGCATACAGACAACCACCAAACCTTCAGCAACTAATTGTCCGAAGCTCCCTAAATGAACCGACAGAAAATGGCACATCTCCCTGCCTACAGAAAAGATGTAAAACGTATGCCCACATCTACAATACAGACCGTATAATTATACCAAACTCCCGACTTGAACATCACATAAAGGGATCATTTTCCTGCAGATCATCGAATGTTGTGTACCTAATTCTCTGCATGAAATGTCCTGACACTACACTCTATGTGGGAGAAACTGGACAAACACTACGCCAGAGAATGAATTTACACAGATTCCACATTAAACATGGCAACACAGATGTTCCTGTAGCGGCCCACTTCAACAGCCATGGACACTGTGAGAGGGACTTTAAAGTCACAGTGCTTATGGGCAACTTCAAAACGCAGCAAGAGAGAAAAGAATGGGAAGTTAAGCTCATGTTAAAATTTAATACATTACAGCATGGCTTGAACAGAGACAAGAGTTTTATAGCCAGATATGAAGACTGTTTGCATCTCTCAGACTGACACAGACAACTTGACTACAGATCTGCATTGTTTTAAAAAACTCATCACAAACTTCAAAGGACTTTGTTGGACAGTTATCTTATCTAAAGATCTTGACCATACATTGTTCTTCTATCTCCTGTTAAATTAATCTTAGCCTGAATGAACCTATTAATTTTTTACATTTAAGAGTTTTCATTTAAAAATTTACCATTGTTGTTTCTTGTCCTAGTGTGTGGATATAAACACAGGAAACTTCAGTTTCTGTATTACATCTTGCCTGAAGAAGGGGCCTGAGTTGCCTCGAAAGCTTGCATATTGTAATCTTTTTAGTTAGCCAATAAAAGGTGTCATTTTGCTTGGCTTTTCTCTACATTCGTAATGGCTAACACGGTACAACAACCTAGTACTACTTAATAAATAGGATACAGTGAATTTACTTGCAATTACTACTGATTCTTGAAATACTTTATTCACAGGCAGTTCACATAGTTATTTTTTCTGCTTGCAGTTAATTCAACATGTAGCCATTACTGCTTATTACCCACCTTCAGGTACAACCATATAACTGCTGATCTTAATAGATTAGTCTGTGTTGTAGACTCTCAAATAAACGCCTTATAGCCTATCTGGGATTTTTGGAAATAAGCTACCACTCAGGAGGGATTTTTTCCCTTTGGGGACCAATAGACATCACTCCACGCAGGTGGCAGTTGTAGAAGACTCCCTAAATGTCTAGGTTAGGAAAACCTTTACTGTAGAATCATCTAGCGCTAAGTGGAGTGCCTGTTTTCAGCAATGCAGGAAGTGAACTGCCTGGTTTACCTTCAGCTTTTCCTATCATGTCCCTAAAGACATTTGATCAAGAAAGGGCCATATCTGATCACAAAGACTGCAGAATTCTGGAATAACCTTTTACAGATTTTAAAGGGCCTGGAGCCTCATCCATTAAATTATATTCTAAAATGCGTGTAAATCATTTTTTGGGCAAATATCGAATATAGAAAACATGAATTTGACTTGAAAATTGGCTTAACGTTAAAGAAAACTTTGATGATACATAAGTACTATGCAGTTTTTTTTGGTGTTCACATTTTAGCGAATCCAGGCAGCAAGACAATGAAGTGAACAGAAAATCTCATTTCATTCAAGTAATCTAATTTCATTGTGCATTTGGCATTCCGATATTCTCGAACTAATTATTTCACAGTTAACTCCCAATACAGCTATCTTCAATGTTGGTAATAATACAAAATGTATGTGCTTAATGTTAATTTACATATTGCATAACCTATGAACTGTATTCTATTTAGATAGATAGATAGATAGATAGATAGATAGATAGATAGATAGATAGATAGATAGATAGATAGATAGATAGATAGATAGATAGACAGATAGATAGATACTTTATTAATCCCAAGGGGAAATTCACATACTCCAGCAGCAGCATACTAAAGAACAATATTAAATTAAAGAGTGATAACAATGAAGGTATAACAGACAGACAATAACTTTGTATAATGTTAACATTTACCTCCCTGGTGGAGCTGAAGAGTCGCATAGTGTGGGGGAGAAAAAAACTCCTCAGTCTGTCAGTGGAGCAGGACAGTGACAGCAGTCTGTCACTGAAGCTGCTCCTCTGTCTGGAGATGATATTGTTCAGTGGATGCAGTGGATTCTCTGTTATTGACAGGAGCCCGCTCAGTGCCCGTCGCTCTGCCACAGATGTCCAAATGTCCAGCTCCATGCCTACAATAAAGCCTGCCTTTCTCACCAGTTTGTCCAGACGTGAGGCATCCCTCTTCTTTATGCTGCCTCCCCAGCACACAACCACGTAGAAGAGGGCGCTTGCCACAACTATCTGATAGAACATGCACAGCATCTTATTGCGATGTTGAAGGATGCCAGCCTTCTAAGGAAGCTCTGTCCTTTCTTACACAGAGAATCAGTATTGGCAGTCCAGTCCAATTTATCATCCAGCTGCACTCCCATGTATTTATAGGTCTGCACCCTCTGCACACGGTCACCTCTGATGATCACAGGTCCATGAGAGGCCTGGGCCTCCTACAATCCACCACCAGCTCCTTGATTTTGCTGGTGTTTAGTTGTAGGTGTTTTGAGTCGCACCATTTAACAAAGTCCTTGATTAGTTTCCTATACTCCTCCTCCTGCCCAATCCTGATGCAGCCCATGATAGCAGTGTCATCAGCAAACTTTTGCACGTGGCAGGACTCCGAGTTGTATTGGAAGTCCGATGTATATAGGCTGAACAGGACCGGAGAAAGTACAGTCCCCTGCGGCGCTCCTGCGTTGCTAACCACAATGTCAGACCTGCAGCTCCCGAGATGCACATACTGAGGTCTTTCTTTAAGATAGTCCACAATCCTTGCTACTAGGTATGAATCTACTCCCATCTCTGTCAGCTTGTCCCTAAGGAGCAGAGGTTGGATGATGTTGAAGGCACTAGAGAAGTCCAGAAACATAATTCTTACAGCCCCACTGCCTCTGTCCAAGTGGGAGAGGGATCTATGTAGCATATACAGTGGTGTGAAAAACTATTTGCCCCTTTCCTGATTTCTTATTCTTTTGCATGTTTGTCACACAAAATGTTTCTGATCATCAAACACATTTAACCATTAGTCAAATATAACACAAGTAAACACAAAATGCAGTTGTTAAATGATGGTTTTTATTATTTAGGGAGAAAAAAAATCCAAACCTACATGGCCCTGTGTGAAAAGTAATTGCCCCTTGTTAAAAATAACCTAACTGTGGTGTATCACACCTGAGTTCAATTTCCATAGCCACCCCCAGGCCTGATTACTGCCACACCTGTTTCAATCAAGAAATCACTTAAATAGGAGCTGCCTGACACAGAGAAGTAGACCAAAAGCACCTCAAAAGCTAGACATCATGCCAAGATCCAAAGAAATTCAGGAACAAATGAGAACAGAAGTAATTGAGATCTCTCAGTCTGGTAAAGGTTATAAAACCATTTCTAAAGCTTTGGGACTCCAGCAAACCACAGTGAGAGCCATTATCCACAAATGGCAAAAACATGGAACAGTGGTGAACCCTCCCAGGAGTGGCCGGCCGACCAAAATTACCCCAAGAGCGCAGAGACGACTCATCCGAGAGGTCACAAAGACCCCAGGACAATGTCTAAAGAACTGCAGGCCTCACTTGCCTCAATTAAGGTCAGTGATCACGACTCCACCATAAGAAAGAGACTGGGCAAAAACGGCCTGCATGGCAGATTTCCAAGGCATAAACCACTGTTAAGCAAAATAACATTAGGGCTCGTCTCAATTTTGCTAAGAAACATCTAAATGATTGCCAAGACTTTTGGGAAAATACCTTGTGGACTGATGAGACAAAAGTTGAACTTTTTGGAAGGCAAATATCCTGTTACATCTGGCGTAAAAGGAACACAGCATTTCAGAAAAAGAACATCATACCAACAGTAAAATATGGTGGTGGTATTGTGATGGTCTGGGGTTGTTTTGCTGCTTCAGGACCTGGAAGGCTTGCTGTGATAGATGGAACCATGAATTCTACTGTCTACCAAAAAATCCTGAAGGAGAATGTCCGGCCATCTGTTCGTCAACTCAAGCTGAAGCGATCTTGGGGGCTGCAACAGGACAATGACCCAAAACAGACCAGCAAATCCACCTCTGAATGGCTGAAGAAAAACAAAATGAAGACTTTGGAGTGGCCTAGTCAAAGTCCTGACCTGAATCCAATTGAGATGCTATGGCATGACCTTAAAAAGGCGGTTCATGCTAGAAAACCCTCAAATAAAGCTGAATTACAACAATTCTGCAAAGATGAGTGGGCCAAAATTCCTCCAGAGCGCTGTAAAAAACTCATTGCAAGTTATATAAACGCTTGACTGCAGTTATTGCTGCTAAGGGTGGCTAAACCAGTTATTAGGTTCAGGGGGCAATTACTTTTTCACACAGGGCCATGTAGGTTTGGATTTTTTCTCCCTAAATAATAAAAACCATCATTTAAAAACTGCATTTTGTGTTTACTTGTGTTATATTTGACTAATGGTTAAATGTGTTTGATGATCAGAAACATTTTGTGTGACAAACATGCAAAAGAATAAGAAATCAGGAAGGGGGCAAATAGTTTTTCACACCACTGTAGATGATGGCATCCTCCTTCTCCTGGTATGTGAACTGCAGAGGGTCGCAGGCGTGGTGGACCTGTGGCCTCAGGTGGTGAAGCAGCAGCCGCTCCACGGTCTTCATCACATGTGACGTCAGAGCGACAGGCCGGAAGTCGTTCAGCTCACTAGGACATGATACCTTTGAGGCTGGGGTGATGCAAGATGTTTTCCAAAGCCTCAGGACTCTCCCCTGTTCCAGGCTCAGGTTGAAGATGCGCTTTAGAGGACTCCCCAGCTCCAATGCACAGGCATTCAGCAGTCATGGCAATACTCCATCTGGACCTGCCGCTTTGCTGGCACAAAGTCTCCTTAACTCTCTGCTTACCTGGACTGCTGTAATTGTGGGTTGTGGGAAACTCTCTCCTATGCTGGTATCAGCAGAAGGATGGGTGGAGGGTGCAGTACTCCGAGGTGAGAGTGGGTTAGGGTGGTCACACCTGTTGAAGAAGTTGTTCATCTGGTTTGCTCTCTCCACATCTCTCTCGATGGTGGCACCCCGCTTCAAGCTGCAGCCAGTGATGATCTTCATTCCATCCCACACTTTCTTCATGCTGTTATTTTGCAACTTCTGCTCCAGCTTTCTCCTGTACTGCTCCTTCGCCACCCTGAGCAGGACTTGGAGTTCCTTCTGTATGCGCTTGAGTTCATGCTGATCACCGTCTTTAAAAGCCCTTTTCTTCTGGTTCAAAAGGCCCTTAATGTCACTTGTAATCCATGGCTTGTTGTTAGCATAGCAGCGTACTGTTCTTACTGGAACTACAATTTTTATACAAAAGTTGATGTAGTCAGTAGTGCAGTCAACAACCTCCTCAATGTTCTCACTATGTGACCCCTACAGGATATCCCAGTCTGTAGTTCCAAAGCAGTCTCTCAGAGCCTGCTCTGCTTCAGGGGACCACTTCCTGAATGAGCATGTGGTTGTGGGTAGCTCCCTCACTTTTGGTTTTTAGTGAGGCTGAAGCAGAACCAGGTTATGATCTGTTTTCCCAAGCGCAGGCAGCAGGGTGGCGCTGTATGCGTCTTTAACGTTTGCATACAGTAGTTTGATAGTCATATTTCCCCGGGTGTTATAATCCACATACTGGGAGAAGGCAGGTAATGTTTTGTCCAGCGTCACATGGTTAAAGTCTCCTGCGATTAGTACAAGCGCCTCAGGGTGCTGTGTTTGTACTTTAGCAACAGTGGAATGGATGATGTCACCCGCTATCTCCACGTCCACCCGAGGAGGGATGTAAACAATAACAACAATAACTTGTCCAAACTCTCTGGGCAAGTAATAGGGATGCAAACTTACGACCAACAGTTCGATGTTCCTGCAGCAAGTGGAGATTTTAACGTTTACATGTCCAGAGTTGTACCACCTTGTTTGTATCGACAGAGAGAGCAACTCTTCCTCCTTTCTGCTTCCCACAGGTACTTGCGTCTCTGTCTGCTCTAACTGTACTAAACCCGCTCCACGTTAGCATCTGGGATGTTAGTTGTTAGCCATGTTTCACTAAAACACAACAAACTGCATTCTCTGTAGATCCTGACATTTTTCACCAGTGCAGCCAGTTCGTCGATCTTATTTGGTAGTGAGTTCACATTTCATAACATTTACATAAATGGCAATGGCAGCGTTAGCAATTTTGGAGGATATTATCAATGGTAGACTATCAGGGATCATGATAATTTATTTGGCTTATATTGATTTATATATTTTGTTTTTATGATAAAAATGCTTCAGCTTATCAGCCTGTTTAAACTTCTTAGAGCCATTTTCTTAGAGTTGTGTACTGACTTGAAGTCTACATTACAGCTATTACATCATTATTACATTATTACATTATTACATCATGCAGGAATCATACAATTCCTGTTCTATTACAGGTTTTAACAACCGTTGGGTGTTTCTTGATAGGTATTTTTCATTGTGAACTGGCTGACCAGTCAAGGTTCTCTCAGTCATCTCTGAGATGTGTCATGCTATCTGTATGAAACATATTTTGAAAGTTTGAAATTGCAAAAAAGTTCACAAATACAGTTAATGATATTTAAATGAAATGACATGTTGCATCTGCTGTGGGCTGGCGCCCTGCCCGGGGTTTGTTTCCTGCCTTGAGCCCTGTGTTGGCTGGGATTGGCTCCAGCAGAACCCTGTGACCCTGTAGTTAGGATATAGTGGGTTGGATAATGGATGGATGGATGGAAATGTTGCATTTTAAATTTGTTTGTTCGTGTATTTCAACTGTGGCAAAATAAGTACTTCACAAGTTAAAAAACATATGTACAGTGAAACATTCAGGTGTAAATTAGCTGATTGGAAAGTTTGGAGCGTTTTCTGTTATTCATTTGCTCCCCAAAAGGGACATATATCATATTTTAGTTTTTTAAATATTTTGTTACAGTGGCATTTGTGATATGTGACAGAGGTTTGGATAGACTGCTTTATACAGGCAGGCACATGCAGGAAGATGTTCTGCCATTTTAAACGTTTGTGCTGACTGCTGAGGATCTGTTTGCTGACAGGAGCGGCTTTCGGGAACGAGGAAAATACTGACTACAAAATCATTATCAACATAATCCATGCACTACCAACTTAATACATTGTATTGCCCTCTGAATTAATGCCTGCATTTTATCTTTCAGGGCAGCCAAAACAGGAACATTGCCTACTCTCCCAGCAATGACTTTCATCCAGAACTGGCAGGATGACATTTGTCATGCATGCAATTGCATGCTTCTATGTTTACGTCAAGGCCTTGCTGAACTTTGTGCTTTTCCTGAGCCAGCCCTTCCTGCCACTCCCTAATCTACTGCAACCTTCCTCATTATATAATGTACTAGCAAAATAACCGCGCCTCGCAACGGAGAAGTAGTGTGTTAAAGAAGTAATGAAAAAGAAAAGGAAACATTTTGAAAATAACTTAACATGATTGTCAATGTAACTGTTTTGTCACTGTTATGAGTGTTGCTGTCATATATATATATATATATACACACACACACACATACATATAAACATATATATACATATTGTGACAGATAGGGGGGCACTATCGCTCCCTTGAACCACTGTCCACAACTCCAGGCACCAGGTAAAAGTCCAATAGTTGACTTTATTAAATTGCCACAGTGCACAAACGACGTGAATCCCGTGGCAAAGCAAGGAAGGGAATGTAGAGACTGGAGCGACGGATGGCCTTATATAGGCAGGCAGCCAACAACGTGGGAGGCGTTGGGATGGGGGACCCATTGCCGCCTCACACGGTGACCGAGCTGCAGGCTATGGACATATATGTATGTAAGTGGGATTCAGTTAGTGTTGGGAACCCACGTACCAAATTTCTTGAAGATGGGCCCATAAGTAACAAAGACCGTTGAAAAGTTCAATATGGCGGCCAACAGTGGCATCATACCACCGAAATAAGTACCAAATTTCAGCCTTCTACCTACACGGGAAGTTGGAGAATTAGTGACGTTGGAAAGTTCAACATGGCGGCCTACAGTGGCGTCATACCACTGAAATAAGTATGTACATTGGTTTCGGCTAGCGCAGGGAAGCCGCCTACCAAATTTTCGTGAAGATGGGGCCATGAATAAGAAAGTTCAACATGGCGGACGTTGTTGACCGTTATGACCGTTACGCATAGAATTTCAAAATGAAACCTGCTTAACTTTTGCAAGTAAGCTGTAAGGAATGATCCTGCCAAATTTCAGCCTTCTACCTACACAAGAAGTTGGAGAATTAGTGACGTTGGAAAGTTCAATATGGCGGCTGACAGTGGCGTCATACCACCGAAATAAGTACATACATCAGTTCCGGTTAGCACAGGGAAGCCGCCTACCAAATTTCGTGAAGATGGGGCCATGAATAAGAAAGTTCAACATGGCGGACGTTGTTGACCGTTATGACCGTTACGCATAGAATTTCGAAATGAAACCTGCTTAACTTTTGCAAGTAAGCTGTAAGGAATGATCCTGCCAAATTTCAGCCTTCTACCTACACAAGAAGTTGGAGAATTAGTGACGTTGGAAAGTTCAATATGGCGGCTGACAGTGGCGTCATATCACCGAAATAAGTACGTACATCAGTTCCGGTTAGCACAGGGAAGCCGCCTACCAAATTTCGTGAAGATGGGGCCATGAATAAGAAAGTTCAACATGGCGGACGTTGTTGACCGCTGTGACCGTTACGCGTAGAATTTCGAAATTAAACCTGCTTAACTTTTGTAAGTAAGCTGTAAGTAATGAGCCTGCCAAATTTCAGCCTTCTACCTACACGGGAAGTTGGAAAATTAGTGACGTTGGAAAGTTCAATATGGCGGCCGACAGTGACGTCATACCATCGAAATAAGTACGCATACATCGGTTTGGTAGCGCGGAAGCCGCCTACCAAATTTCGTGAAGATGGGGCCATAAATAAGAAAGTTCAACATGGCGGACATTGTCAACCGTTATCGACCGTTATGACTGTTACGTGTAGAATTTCGAAATGAAACCTGCTTAACTTTTGTAAGTAAGCTGTAAGGAATAAGCCTGCCAAATTTCAGCCTTCTACTTACACAGGAAGTTGAAGAATTAGTGATGAGTGAGTGAGTGAGTCAGTGAGTGAGGGCTTTGCCTTTTATTAGTATAGATATACTGTACATATCTACATATATACACACATACATATACACAGACATGTATATATATATATATATATATATATATATATATATATAATAAAAAAAAGGCAAAGCCCTCTCTCACTGACTCACTCACTCACTCACTCACTCACTGACTCATCACTAATTCTCCAACTTCCCGTGTAGGTAGAAGGCTGAAATTTGGCAGGCTTATTCCTTACAGCTTACTTACAAAAGTTGGGCAGGTTTCATTTCGAAATTCTACGCATAAGGGTCATAACTGGAAGCTATTTTTCCCCATATAATGTAATGGAGTCTTGAGTTGGAGATGGCGTGGGGGAGTTTAGTGTGACATCATCACGCCTCCTACGTAAGTACGTAGAGAACAAGGAAGAACTCCAAACAGCGATGAGCACAAAGCGCCATTTCACAATTGAGAAGGCAGAAAAACATTATGAAGCAAATGATGCATACAAGCATATTCATAAGTACAGCTACTGCGAAACAAAGCACGCGTGAACCGTAAGTTTATATTAAATTAAGTTCATAGACAGGCTGCCACTAGCGTTTGTAATTTAGTGCCTGCCCATATAAGGCCGTCCATCAGCGGCAATCCAATACAAACACTGCCAGTAAATGTTCACGGGTGAAGGACTGTGCTTATGCAGAGGAAGATGAGATGGTCAGGGTGGTGTTTGGCACAAACTCATTGAAACTGCGAGAGAAACTTTTAAGTGCGGGTCTTAGCTGACATTACGAGATGGCACCAGTACAGCTGGGAACCTTCGATGCAAGAACACCAAGCGGCTCCGTGAACTGGCGCAGTGCACAGACAAAAGCAACAGTTCCAAAGAGTGCTGAACAAAACCGAATTACACAATTGAGAAGGCAGCAAAAAATATGAAGCGTCTTATACATACAATCATATTCATAAGTGCAGCTACTGCGGAAACAAAGCACCGGTGGAAAAAGTGAATGTCCTGCTAAAGGAAGACAGTGTAAAAAAACCCGTGCATGCAGTTTGTCACATCACAGATAAAAGGAAGACGAGCTGTTTATTGATGCAGTAAGGAACTAATCGATGAATGAAACCTCTTATCTTTACAGCGATTGACAAACACGGAATGTAACTTGAACACATCCTACAAATACGAGCCTGATTGAAAGAAATAATGATAATCAAATCCTTGATGACAGCAACATTCAATAACACTCACAAAACAATTACTGTATATTGACAATCATGTTACGTTATTTTTAAAATGTTCCCTTTTCTTTTCATAACTTCTACTTCTCCACTGCGTATACGGGTATATATATATAAATGTATATATATACCCGATCTACAATACATACTTTAGCATAGACAAGCCACACGCTGTGGCTAATTGTAGAGTCTTAAGCCTCTAACGCCGACATTCGAGGTTGATTCGAGAGGGTGTACTGACTATGTATGCGCTACCTGATTCATTTTACCTTCGCATCTCCTTGGTTTGGGGCGTATGAAAAAATATTAGGTTAGCAGAATCATGTTACGTTATTTTTAAAATTTTCCCTTTCTTAGCACAAGCACAGCTGAGAAGCTTCGATGCATGTACTCCATAACGCGTTAAAAATAGCGCATTTAATCACACTTTCAATTCCAAGCAAGCGGGAACTTTTGTCAATGCATGATTTCCTGGTACATCCATTACACTGATGCACACATCACAGCTACAAAAATGTTAGAGTCGGAATAAAGCGTTCCTACGACTGATCATTTCGACTACCCGAAGCCTTGATAAAAGCATGGTTTTGTGCACACTGAAAAGCAAGCAAAATTAGATGCATTACAGAAAGCGGACTTTGTGGCTCTTACTGGGGATCATTGGACTTCCGTGACCGTTAGTAATTCTAAATACATCTAATTACAAAATGTTCAATGATCACACTGTTTTAGCCTAATGTACAAAATAATTTTGGCTAATGTTACTCAGAGTTTAAAGAGTAAGCTGGTCAAATTACCTTTTATGTTTCTGACTTATTTTTTTAAGAAGAAAACTGCACTTTATGTTGAAATTTTGGTTATTATTATTTAAAGACAATACTATTCTGAAAATGTACTTAAAGTACTTAAACTACCACTTTATTTTTAAGTCTGCCCAATTTTAACCAGGGATGATATTTTTGTTTCTGTTTTGAATTCAAATGCAGTTTAAAGCTTTTTTTCAGAAATTAAAACAGCTTCAGTTTACAATATTCATGTCCATGTCTATTATTTGATTCTGTAAGCCCACTAAAACCGTTTTAAATAAAAAAAAACATTTGCGATTTGGGGCAAATTCGTGTCGATTACATACGATTAATCAAGATTAATTCTTACACAGCCTCTAATTAATTGGATTAATTTTTTAATCGAGTCCCACCTAATATATATATATGTAGATATATATATGTAGATTTGTATATATATGTGTATATACAGTATATATGTAGATATGTATATGTTGTATATACAGTATGTATATATGTGTGTGTATATATACAGTATGTGTATATATGTATGTGTGTATATGTATATATATATAACTGTATATATATATGTGTATAGATGTGTATATATATATATATATATATATATGCCAGCAACACTCATGACAATGACAAAACAATTACATTGTCAATCATGTTACGTTATTATTAAAATGTTTACTTTTCTTTTTACTTCACACGCTGCCAATGCAGGTATTTTGCTATATATATATATATATATATATAAATAGATAGATATGACAACAACACTCATATCAATGACAAAACAATTACATTAACAATCATCTTACGTTATTTTTAAAATGTTTGCTTTTCTTTTCATAACTTCTTTAACACACTACTTCTCCAAGTCTGAAGCCTTGGTATTCTGCTATATATATATATATATATATATATACCCTTTGGGGTGTGAGCAACTGTTGCTGGGGGTGCCAGAATCCATCGAGGAAGAAAAATGAAAAACATTATTTGTACAAAATCTTAATTTATCTATCCATTCCTAAATAATTAAATGGGCAGGCTATTTCGTATCAGTGCAATACGCGGCTTGTTAAAATGGATGACTCCTGCTCTTACGTGCACTTACTGCTGCGTGGGTATTATGAACTATCGTATCTGTTCAAGTTCTATTTAAATTTTAAATATAAGTAATTTTTATTTACGTAGTCGACAGAAATATGTTTGGTAGGAATGTAAGTTAAATTTAGTCATCATTGCATACATTTTTCTTCACCATAGAAATTTAAAGACTAAATTCAACTTACATTCCTACCAAAGATATCTCTGTTGACTAAATAGAACCTACTTATATCCAAGTAGAACTTGAAAAGATATATTTTTTCGAATCTGATCACGCATTTTAGATCGAATTGACGTGGACTACATCGAGCCCGCATGCTATTGTGCTGTCGCCTACCTGCCTCAATTTTGGAAAAAAAAAACAAAGAGCAGACCTGGACCAATAAGCTGTAAGGACATTTTGTATCGTAAACTGACTATGCCTGTGGGGTGCTTTTGGGGGAGGTCACTGAATGAACTAATGTCATTTAGAAAGCAACTGCTCACCAGTCAGAAAAGTTTAAAGCAACTTGGAAACCTTTCTTTTGGAGCTCACCCAAGGACTGAATGGTTTTAGCCACGTGTGCAACTTGAATTGTACCAGGGAAAAATTTCTCTCAGTTCTTTGAGTTGGCACAGGATTACTTCAAAATGCAGATGTACCAGAGTCATCACTGTTTGTCAATGGGTTCCCCTCAATAAATAATCATCTTTATTTCTGTACATGAAAGTGCTTATAAGTAATTTTACCCATTTACCCTTTCAGCATCCTTTTGTGTTATATTATTTTATAATTAGGGCGCAGGGATGGGGTTACCATCAAGGTGGACTTTGTGATGACACTGGGGCCCATGACTGAAAGGAACAATTTCATCATTCCAGAAACAATGAAACAATCAAGTCTCCAAGCTTTAGAATGACCAAGGGCACACCTTCCCCACTCGATGAAATTTTAGAGGTTTAGCACACTACCTCTTCACCCCAGATGAAACATACTGTGAAGCATTAAGCTACTTGCTGTGCTCTATTGTTAAAAAAATGATCAGCTCTCTGTTAAGGGGCTAAATCACTCAGGGGCCTCTGGATGTCTTAATCTGGGTATGCCTGGGAGAATGTTGTTATAGACTTCACTGACATTCACTTTACTGACATCACATTCTCAGGTTGCCTAATTGTGGACAATAGCAGCCCATTCCCACTACTTTTGATACATATTTTGCTCTAAAATTTTAGCTTGAGTTTCAGCACCATGCTGTTCGAATGCTAAATTTAGATACATAAAAGTGTAAAACAAGCTGTGGCAAACTTGGGATGGGTATAATTCTTGCCTTGTCTAAACAGAGGATATTATTTTTTTCAAAATGAAGAAAGACCTGTGGCAGTTATCCTGTGAGCAGATGTTTAGCAAGTTAAGAACAATTCATTAGCAGTAAATCTAGTAATACATTACATTTGTTGAGAGAAGTTAAACATTTGTGGGCACCTCATATGGGTAATTCATAGAGAATGAATCTATGGTCACTAACTTTATAAAAATGATTTTGGCCAGTGGAAAAGGTGAGAAAAAGTATAGCATTGGAATTATTTAAAACATATAAAGATTACCCAAAGAAAAAGAGGCAATGGAGTTCATGACAAGTAGCCCACTGCTTCATCAGGTGAAAGAGAAATGAAAGATTTTATACAGGTACTATAAGACTTGGGACTAATAAAACTAGGGAGTCCTTCTTCATCTCGAAGAGCCAGAACAAAATATTCAAAGTTGCAGTCTATGGCAGAGGAATCTTGGCTGGAAAGTGTTGATATCATTTTGGAGTGGCACATACAAAGATCAACTTACTCGAGAAACAATTGTTAGTAGCTTTTAGGGCTCAGCTTCACACAGAATACATTACAGGGAAACACCTGCAACATTCAAAATGGCAGGGATTTTAAGGTGTGTCAGAAGACAGGGGCTGTGCAAAATTAGGCATTCTACAAGTGGAAATGTTTTTTGCAGACTAGAGATATTAGAGATACCCAGGCACAGGGGATGCACAAACCAGTGTGTTTCTTCGTGCTGGTCTCAAGCCCGGATAAATGGGGAGGGTTACGTCAGGAAGGGCATCCGGTGTTTTGTCAAATCAATTTGAGGACAACAAAACAAATTTCCATATCGGATCAGTCTAGCCCCAGGTTAACAACAACTGCCACCAGTACTGTTAACCAACAGGCTGCTGGCAGAAATTGGGCTACTGTTGGCCGAAGAAGAAGGGGAAGAAGGAGAAGAAGAGGCAGATGTGTCCAGAGGCAGGAGTAGAGGCGGAAAGTAAAGAGAGTGGAACTGATAGTAGGAACTTTGAATGTTGGCAGTATGACTGGTAAGTGGAGAGAGTTAGCAGACATGATGGAAAGAAGGAACGTTGATATACTGTACTAGCAGAATACCCGCGCTTCGCAGCGGAGAAGTAGTGTGTTAAAGAAGGTATGAAAAAGAAAAGGAAAAATGTAAAAAATAACGTAACATGATTGTTAATGTAATTGTTTTGTCATTGATATGAGTGTTGTTCCCATATCTATATATATATATATATATATATATAGCAAAATACTCGCGCTTGGCAGCGGAGAAGTAGTGTGTAAAAGAAGGAAAGAGAAACAAAAGGAAACATTTTGAAAATAACGTAACATTGTCAATGTAATTGTTTTGTCACTGTTATGAGTGTCGCTGTGATATATATATATAGCAAAATACCCACGCTTCGCAACAATGTCGTGTGTTAAAGAAGTTATGAAAAAGAAAAGAAAACATTTGAAAAATAATGTAACATGATTGTGAAAGTAATTGTTTTGTGTATTTGGCGGCAGCGTCACGAAGTTGTTTTCGTCTAGCTGCATTAGAAAATGTACCATGACGTCTGACCGCCTCCTTTTTACTGTTTTCTCACAGCTTGGATTGCTGCTGTCATAATGGGTTTGAGTCTATATATATATATATATATATATATACACATACATATCTTCATATCTATATACATATATACATATGTATATACAGTAGATATCTACATATACACATATATATATATATACATATCTATCTACATCATATATACACACACATACATACATACATACACACACACAAATTATATATATGTGTCTGTGTGTACGTATGTATGTATGTATGTGTGTGTGTGTGTGTGTGTGTGTGTATACACATACATACAAACATACACACAGGTATATATATGTGTATATATATGTATGTGTCTATATGTGTGTGTATGGCTTTGGTCACTGAGTGCAAGGGAAAAATAATAAAATATAGTCTATAAGTTATTAAACAGTAAAACATTAACGTTTTAAGAAGTACAGGTACATTGAGCACTACTTGAGTGGTTGCGGGTAAACTACATTTTAAAAGACAG
This sequence comes from Polypterus senegalus, assembly GCF_016835505.1. Taxonomy (NCBI): domain Eukaryota; kingdom Metazoa; phylum Chordata; class Cladistia; order Polypteriformes; family Polypteridae; genus Polypterus; species Polypterus senegalus. The sequence continues at coordinate 163,273,213 of NC_053155.1, forward strand.
TATAACAGAACAGGTAAGTAGTACTAACAGCAGCTAAAATGTATATGGATCATCTCTCAGTAGTAGATCCATTTTGAAAGGCCAAATTTCAGCCTTCTACCCACACCGGAAGTTGGAGTGATGAGTGAGTGAGTGAGTGAGTGAGTGAGTGAGGGCTTTGCCTTTTATTAGTATAGATTGTGTGCGCAACAGACTAAATGGAAGGGGAGTAAGGTCAGGTGGATCGGATGTGGATTCATATTGTTCTATCATGGTTTGGATGGGAGGAAAAATGTGATAGAAGTTATTCTGAAGGAACAGCATGTCAAGAGTGTTTTGGAGGTGAAGAGTGTCAGACACAGTAATGATTAAGAAGCTGGAAAATGGAGGTGTGATGATGTATATTGTTAGTGTATATGCCCCACAAGTTGGATGTGCAATGGAGGAGAAAGAAGATTTTTGGAGTGAGTTGCATGAACAGTGTACCCAAGGGACAGAAAGTGGTGATTGGAGTGGATTTCAATTGACATGTTGGTGAAGGGAACATAGGAGACGAGGAGGTGATGGGTAGGTATGGTGTCAAGGAGAGGAATGAAGAAGGTCAGACGATAGTGGATTTTGCCAAAGGATCGACATGGCTGTGGTGAATACGTATTTTAAGAAAAGGGAGGAACATAGGGTGACATACAAGAGTCAATCTGAAGGAGATTGAAGATTGCAAAATGGTGGCAGGGGAAAGTGTAGTTAGGCAGCATAGGATGGTGGTCTGTAGGATGACGTTGGAGATCAAGAAGAGGAAGAGAGTGAGGGCAGAGCCAAGGATCAAATGGTGGAATTTGAAAAAGGAAGACTGCAAGGTTGAGTTTAGGGAGAAGGTGAAACAGGTACTGGGTGGTAGTGAAGAGTTACCAGACAGTTGGGGAACTACAGCAGATGTAGTAAGGGTGACAGCAAGAAGAGTGCTTGGCATGACATCTGGGTAGAAGAAAGAGGAAAAGGAAACCTGGTGGTGGAATGGGGAAGTACAGGAGAGTATTCAAAGGAAGAGGATGGCAAAGAAGAAGTGGGATTGTCAGAGAGATGCAGAAAGTAGACAAGAGTACAAGAAGGTAAGGACCAAGGTGAAGAGAGAGGTGGCGAAGGCTAAAGAAAAGGCATATGATGAGTTGTATGAAAGGTTGGACACAAAGAAGGGAGAAAAGGACCTGTACCAATTGGCTAGACAGAGGGACCAAGCTGGGAAAGATGTGCAGCAGGTTAGGGTGATAAAGAATAAAGATGGAAACATACTATGTTGAGCAGATGGAAAGAATGCTTTGAGATGCTGATGAATGAAGAGAATGAGAGAGAGAAGAGATTGGATGATGTGGAAATAGTGAATCAGGAAGTGAAACGGATTAGCAAGAAGGAAGTAAGGACAGCTATGAAGAGGATGAAAAATGAAAAGGCCTTTGTTCAAGATGACATACTTGTGGAAGCATGGAGGTGTTTAGGAGAGATGGCAGTGGAGTTTTTAACCAGATTGTTTAATGAAATCTTGGAAAGTGAGAGGATGGCTGAGGAGTGGATAAGAAGTGTACTGGTGCCGATATTTAAGAATAAGGGGGATGTGCAGGACTGTAATAACTACAGGGGGATAAAATTGATGAGCCACATCATGAGGTTATGGGAAAGAGTAGTGGAAGCTAGGTTAAGAAGTGAGGTGATGGTTAGTGAGCAGCAGTATGGTTGCATGCCAAGAAAGAGCACCACAGATGTGATGTTTGCTTTGAGGATGTTGATGTAGAAGTATAGAGAAGGTTAGAAGTAGTTGCCTTGTGGACCTGGAGAAAGCATATGACAGGGTGCATCGAGAGGAGCTATGGTATTGTATGAAGAAGTCGGGAGAGGCAGAGAACTATGTAAGAGTTGTATAGGATATGTACGAGGGAAGTGTGACAGTGGTGAGGTCTGCTGTAGGAGTGACTGATGCATTCAAGCTGGAAGGGTGATTGCATCAGAGATTGGCTCTGAGCCCTTTCTTTTTTGCAATGTTGATGGACAGGTTGACAGATGAGATTAGACAGGAGTCCCTTTGGACTATGATGTTTGCTGATGATGTTGTGATCTGTAGTGATACTAGGGAGCAGGTTGAGGAGACCCTGGAGAGGTGGAGATATGCTCTAGAGAGAAGAGGAATGAAGGTCAGTAGGAACAAGACAGAATACATGTGTGTAAATAATAGGGAGGTTGGTGGAATGGTGAGGATGCAAGGAGTAGAGTTGGCGAAGGAGGATGAGTTTAAATACTTGGTATCAACAGTACAGAATAAAGGGGATTGTGGAAGAGAGGTGAAAAAGAGAGTGCAGGCAGGGTGGAATGGGTGGAGAAGAGTGTCAGGTGTAATTTGTGACAGACAGGTATCAACAAGAATGAAAAGGAAGGTCTACAGGGCAGTAGTGAGACCAATTATGTTATATGGGCTGGAGACGGTGGCACTGACTAGAAAGCAGGAGAAAGAGCTTGAGGTGGCAGAGTTAAAGATGCTAAGATTTGCATTGGGTGTGACAAGGATGGATAGGATTAGAAATGAGTACATTAGAGGTTCAGCTCAAGTTGGATGTTTGAGAGACAAAGTCAGAGAGGTGAGATTGCACTGGTTTGAACATGTGCAGAGGAGAGATGCTGAGTATATTGGGAGAAAGATGCTAAGATTAGAGCTGCCAGGGGTAAGGAAAAGAGGAAGGCTTAAGCGAATGTTTATTGATGTGGTGAGTGAGGACTTGAGGTGATGGGTGTAACAGAACAAGATGCAGAGGACAGGATGATATGGAGGAAGATGATCCGCTGTGGCAACCCCCTAACAGGAATAGCCAAAAGAAGGAGAAGAGATCAATTGGAAGGCAAAGTATTCAGGACTTCATGTAGGACAGTGGCTGGAACAGTAATTTAGGAAGTCTCATCAGTAAACCTCCACACCAGCAACATTAACAGAATTACCCTATAAAAGGATTAACCTCTCAGTGTTATTAACTGGTTCTAATTATTAAAGGAAAGAGTTGACAGTGGAGAGCAATCACTTTATTCCCTCCTAAAGAGTTAATTGTGCATCACAGAAGTCCCAGTCAATGGGCAGAGTTAAGAACAGTAGATTTGGAATTGATATAAAATTCTAAATTTCTTGGGATAGTTTACACTGAGAGTTGGACAGTTTCCTAGTAAATGAGATGGCAGGAACTCATGCATCGAGACTAAGGTCTGTGAAAATACAAATGGGCAGATCTGAGCCTGGTCGTCCTGGTTTGCTAAGGGTTTACTAGAAGTGCAGAAAACATTGGAGTACTTTAAAGAGAAAGAGGGCAGCAGTCAGGGAAGTGCTAAATGCATGTCTAATGTACAATAAAGTGCAACAGTGACCATTACAGAAGGCTGCCACAAGAGACATTGAGAAAGGCTATGGGTTCGGAGACATTTGGCAACAAATTTTGGATGATTAGTGGATAAAATGACGAAAAGCAGGTTGAAGAACAAGAACTCATGGGGGTGTATGGCTGTTAGGAAGAATGACAAGGCTGTTAAAACAGCTGTTAATAGGCTTAACCAGATCTCTAACTATAGAGTGGTTCACATAAGTCTGAATGATGAACCTGGTTAGAAAACATTACAAGCCTCTAGGCCGGGTTTATACTTCACATGATGCAATGCATGCTGCAGTGGACGCTCCTGCTATGCAAGCGCTTTATTCTTTATACTTTGTGGAGGATGGCCGGCCGTTTATCCCGGCCAATACCCCCAAGCCGCCAGGTGGGGCCGTCCTTGCAGCATGGAGGTCCCCAGAAGACCAGCAGGGCATCATGGACAATGGAGTTTTTATGCACAGCCCTGCTGGATGCCATGGGGGCCTCTAGGGGACGCTGTATGGAGGAATAATAGATATTTTCCCTACGCCCCGGAAGCACACGTGGACAAGAGGAATGACGTGCTTCCGGGGTGAAGAAAAGAACTTGTACCTGACCCGGAAGAGAATGAGAGTCACATGGAATGGGGATTAGGAACACTTCCGGGTCAGGAGATATAAAAGGACTGTAAGAGCTCCCAGACGGCGAGCTGAGCTGGGTGGAAGTGTGGCAACACATCTGGGAGTGGAGGATTGATTTATTATTTGTGATTATTTGAATGAGTATTGTGGAGGAGAGGGTGCTTTGTGCACTGTCGAGATTTAATAAAGTCAATTTGAGGACTTTTACCTGGTGTTTGGAGTCGTGGACAGGGGTTCAAGGGAGCGAGAGCGCCCCCTATCTACCACAACTTGCGCATGTACTTTACGTAAATCTGGAAGAAGCCACCAGGTGGCAGTGCAAGATATTACCACGGTGAGAACAGGTTCAGCTTCGTTGTGTTGTGAATTGCTTGGAACACCCATTAAATTTCGATGACACCTTGCCGCAATATCTCTGAAAAAGATGTTTAATGATTAAATCCATCAATCCAGGGATGTGCCCATTCCAGGTAGCATTGGGTATGAGGAAGAAATGATTCTTAGACAGGATATCAGCTCATTGCAAGGTGAATACAAGCACTCACATACACTAGCGTTATTTTAGTGTCACCAAAACTGCATATTTTTGGAAGGAAACTGGAGCACACTGTGGAAGCCCAGCAGGAAAACATACAAACTCCAGACAGGGAATACCAGCAACATGACTACCTGCGAGACAGCAGTGCTACCGCTCCGCCACTGTGTCACCCCCATTTGTGTACTTATTAACAGTATTCAATATTTAAACAAAATTAACAATTTATCTGTAAAATGTAACATACATACTTTAATGTACTTGCGGTGGGTTGGCACCCTGCCCGGGATTGGTTCCTGCCTTGTGCTCTGTGTTGGCTGTGATTGGCTCCAGCAGACCCCCGTGACCCTGTATTCAGATTCAGCGGGTTAGAAAATGGATGGATGGATGGATACTTTAATGCATTTCATCATGACAGTGATATCAAGTATACTGTAAATCTAAGTATTCTAAATGTGCAGAGAGTTGGAATATCATACATTTAATGTGTTCCGTGTGGTGATGTATTGCCGCTGCTGTCAGGTCAGGAGGAAGTCCCAGAAGCTTGTTGCGATTAAAAACTTGGATGACGTTTACGACGGTCTGCTTTAATGATAAAGTAAACTACGAGTTTAAAGTGGACATTTCGAGATTAAAATCGAAATTTCCACTTTAATCACAAAATACGCCTTTTCACCATGTCCTTAATTTTTTTTCTCTGTGGCTGTACATTATGTTGCTGTTGTGAAGTTGCAAGAAAAAAGATGGCACACAAGATGATATGTGAGACTTAAAATGTATCGTCTCATTACGATGGGGAATATGCAATGCTTAAATAAAAAAGCACCACGAATGCATCTCTATGTCGGCATTTTGCTTCACCACATCGAACCATTCATCAGACATCGAAGCACACACATCTATCCTGTAAGATCTTCATAGCGACTTTCTGTCACATGTAGAGAGACTCTGACGTCACATTCCAACTTTTATCACACTGTGCCCCCCGACTTTTTGCTGGTACTGCAACTCGTGCATGCATCGAGTTAATTTCTGAGGACATGTTCAGAGGATGCGTCAAATGAAAGGTGGAAATGCATGGCAGCCATGATGCATGCGCATACGTGTTCTGAGTGTAAAGTATAAACGAGCCCTTTGTGAAGCTACAGCAAGTGCTCCCAGCATTAAATTCGGAAATGGAGGAAAACACTACATACTGAACTTCTGACGAAATCTGGAAACTAAAAGTAGGGTTTAGGGAATAGCGCATCCCATGGTTATCATATGTTATATTATATGACCCAGCCTAAGTACTAAGGGGAGTACAAATGGACTGCCCTTGGATTCTCATCATGCAAGCTCCTCAAGATGTTAAAATTGGTAAAGGAAACAGAATATGCAGTTCACAGTTTTTGCAGGCTAGGAGGGTGACAATGAATGTGAGTCCTGTTGTGGAGTTAACAATTGGGAGGGAAAACCCATCCAGAGGAAATTGTGGCTGACATATGAAGCAGGGTTGTCACAAAAATGCTAAGATAGCGGTTTACCTTCCTTTACACAAGTTTTGTTTGTGAGTAAACCTAACTATGCTGCAATGACCAAAGTGCCACAAACAGAAATTAAGTAATAGTAATTATTATTATTAATTTTAATAATTTACGTTTGTAAAGTGCTTTTTCACTACTTAAAGAGCTTTACTTAGTGGGTGAACCACCACAAGTGTGTTGCATCGAGTCATTTTGCACCAGTACGCTCACCACACATTAGCTGTTAGGTGGTTAAAGGGTCAGGGACATGGGCACCGGCAGGGGGGTGCAAGTAGGTGCACGTGCACCCCCCTAGCTTTTGAAAAAAAAGGAAATGGAGAAAAAAAATAAATCTTTCAATAATAAGAAAAACGCGAAAAATAGTTTTATTTTAAATTTTAAATTACAATTAGACGTTTACATTTTACAACTATACATAAACAATCATTCACTTTGTTTCTAAAAGAGCATTTCAAGCCTTCTTTTTTGTTGTCCAAACTTGTCTACAACTTTGTCGATAAATTTTGGACAATTATTTATTCTTTTTTTGTGTACACTAAGCATACATAATCCACTTAATCTATCGTCACTCATTGTAGATCGGTTCCAAGTTTTGGCGCGTAATGTGCTAAAAGATCTTTCAATACTGCAGGTTGTTGCAGGAATTGCACGTGCACCTACTTGCACCCCCCTGCCGGCGCCCATGTGCACCCCCCTGAATTAAATCCTGGCGGCGGTTATGGTCAGGGATAGTTAGCCAATTAGAGACAGGAGATGGTTACGGGGCAAGGATGACTACGTTGTGTTAAGCAGTTCATTTTGAAGTTCGGGATACACACTACTCTTTACGAAAAATGCCCAGGGATCTATAATGACAACAAAGAGTCAGTGCCTTGGTTTTACATCTCATCTGAAGGATGGCACCAATTTTGCAGGAAAGTGTCCTTGTCATTGGTTGGAGTCATTGGCATCCACATTCAGACCACGAGTTAAGCACCCCTTGCTGGCCTCACCAACACCTCTTCCAGCAGCATCCCAGGCTTTTCCTGGATGATCTCTCACCCACGTACTGACTGGATGTGAACATGCTTAAATTCCTGTTCTGAAGTGCATGTGGTATGGATGCTGGCCAAAACTGGCAAATAATGAGACTTGTCGATACAATTATAAAGCAATGAAGGGCTGAACTTGAATCTGAAAATAAACTAGGCAGAGGCTTCATCACTTAAAAAAAGACAAAAGATAAAAAGCTAGAGGTAGAAAATTATGGAAATTGTAATTTAACTGTAAATATAGTGAGCTGTTCCAATAGAACACTTGTATAAAAGTGCTCCCATAAATGTACACATATAGAACACAAAGGAAATGGCTTAAGACTTGGATGGCTATAGACGGTTGATGTGCTCCTTTTTCACATGGTGAAGACACCTGTGACTTGCTGACTTGACCACTTCACAATTCAGAGATTACAATGTCAGTGAACTCACTTTATCATCAAACATCCTGTTTGTGGGAAAATGACTCTTGTGCAGAGGGAACAGGAAAACCCATTTAATGCTACTTTGATTGGGCAGAGGATGAGGTGCACTAAGCTAAAACAAGCAGGTTAAGCAAGCAATCAATGTGATGTAAGGCAGTAGGTTTTTGGGTGTTAAACATGCTGTTCAGCTTGAAGAAAGACTCCCTGGATAGTAGTGTTAAAGACTCTGGTGTCAGGTACACCACCCACAACTAAGCCACCGCTTAGTAAAACATAGATTCACTAGTGGCTTCTGGGAGGAGTTACTTAAAACCACAAAAAAATGTCTTAAAGGGATTTGTGAAGATGGTTGGGGTCTGCTTGTGGAGTAGGAATAAGAACAGTGAAAGCAGAATATACAGTCATATTAAAAAGTTTGGGAAACCCTCTTAATTCTTTGGATTTTTGTTCATCATTGGATTAACTTTCAAAGTATCAACTTCCTTTTAATATATGACATGCCTTATGGAAACAGTAGTGTTTCAGCAGTGACATTACATTTATTGGATTAACAGAAAATATGCAATATGCATCATAACAAAATTAGACAGGTGCATAAATTTGGGCACCCCAACAGAAATATTGCACAAATACTTACTTGAGCCTCGTTTTGCAAATATAACAGCCTCTAGACGCCTCCTTTAGCCTTTGATGAGTGTCTGGATTCTAAATGGAGGTATTTTTGACCATTCTTCCATACAAAATCTCTCCATTTCAGTTTAAGTTGATGGCTATCGAGCATGGACAACCTGCTTCAAATAATCCCATAGATGTTTGATGATATTCAAGTCAGGTGACAGTGACAGGAAGTCTTAACTTTAATTACTAAAATGAAGCCCACTACTTGTTCCCTAGATCCAGTGCCAACAAAACTAGTAATAAGTGCAATGGATGTTCTTGCAGCCTATTCTAACCGTTATCAATAGTTCATTACTGCATGGCACCGTACCTGATGCACTAAAAGTGTCAGTCATTAAACCTTTACTTAAAAAGTCAGACCTAGACCCACACATACTAAATAACTATAGGCCTGTTTCAAATTTATCATTTCTCTCTAAAATACTAGAAAAAGTAGTTGCCAGTCAGCTTCAGTCACACCTTACGCATTACAATTTATTTGAGAAATTCCAGTCTGGCTTTCGCACTGGTCATAGTACAGAAACGGCACTAACACGGGTTGTAAATGACATTCTGATATCCTCTGATGAAGGAAATTCCACTGTAATTATGTTGTTGGACTTAAGTGCAGCATTTGACACCATTGACCATTCTATTTTACTGCACAGGCTAGAAAACGATGTTGGGCTTACAGGCCCCGTGCTCGCTTGGTTCAGTTCTTATTTATCAAATCGATTCCAGTATGTACAGAAATGTGCAGACAGTACTCCATCATTATACACAGAAGTTCAATATGGTGTCCCGGGCTCAGTACTGGGACCTTTACTGTTTTCACTTTACATGCTTCCACTGGGATCTCTCATTAGGAAACATAATGTTAATTTTCACTTCGTATGCAGATGACACCCAGTTATACCTTTCATTTAAATCAAATGAAGTTTCTCCGATGTTGTCTTTAATTAGTTGTGTTAGTGAATTAAAGGAATGGATGAATGAGAACTACTTGTCTTTAAATACAGATAAAACAGAGATGTTAATTGTTGGAGGGAATGACGCTGATCACAGCAATATTTTGTCGTCATTTAACTCAGTTGGAATCCCAATTAATTTTACTGAATCAGCCCGCAATCTAGGAGTTATCTTTGACTCTAGCATGTCATTTAAAGCATATTACAAAGTCGTCCAAAACATGTTTTTCCATCTTAAAAATGTTAGGAAATTAAGGCGCTTTCTAAATAAACTTTTTTGTGAGAAATTAATTCATGCATTTATCTCTAGTAGGATTGACTACTGCAATGCGGTGTTCACTGGCTGTTCAAACTGTTCTCTATACAGCCTCCAGTTAATCCAAAATGCCGCTGCAAGAATTATTACAAGAACAAGAAAATATGAACACATAACTCCAGTTCTTAAATCTTTACACTGGCTCCCAGTTAAGTTTAGGGCAGATTTCAAAATCCTCCTTTTAACATATAAAGCATTAAATGGCCAAGGTCCGCTTACTTGTCTGAACTTATCATGACTTACAAACCTGAGCACATTAAGATCTCAAGATGCCGGTCTGCTTAGGATTCCAAGGATTAATAAAATAACAGTGGGAGGTCGAGCTTTTAGTTACAGGGCCCCTAAACTGTGGAATGGTCTTCCTGCTTCCATAAGAGATGCCCCTTCAGTCTCAGCCTTTAAATCCCGGCTGAAGACTCACTACTTCAGTTTAGCATATCCTGACTAGAGCTGCTGATTAACTGTACATACTGCATCTCTGTTGTTAGTCATTAGCACTATAACATAAGTAACATGATAATTATATTTGAATACTAACCCTCACCTATTCTGTTTCTTTTCTCGGTACCCAAATGTGGCAATTGGTGCCACGGCCCACCTGCCAAGTTGTTTGCCTGCCTATGGTAAAGTCATCCCTGATGGAGGATCACAGGAATCATGGGAAAGAGGGGTCCTTTCATCGGAGCAACGTTTCAGCCGTGGCATGGCCAAATGGGGAGGCAGCTAGATGGATGAAGTCTCCAGGACTCTAAAAATATCCAAACCTAATTATGTCATATCATCTACTGTTAAACCGTACCTCTAAAATTTTTATTATTATGCTGTCTTAAGGAATTGTTCTGTTCTGTATATTGTATTGTATTGACCCCCTACTTTTGACACCCACTGCACGCCCAACCTACCTGGAAAGGGGTCTCTCTTTAAACTGCCTTTCCGAGGTTTCTTCCATTTTCCTACAAGGTTTTATTGGGAGTTTTTCCTTGTCTTCTCAGAGAGTCAAGGCTGGGGGGCTGTCAAAAGGCAGGGCCTGTTAAAGCCCATTGCGGCACTTCCTGTGTGATTTTGGGCTATATAAAAATAAACTGTATTGTATTGTATTGTAGTGACTGCCATTCCAGAACATTGTACTTCTGCCTCTGCATGAGTGTCTTTGTAGATCTGAATTGTGTTTTGGGTCATTGTCTTGTTGGAATATCCAACCCCTGTATAGCTTCAAGTTTGTGACTGATGCTTGAATGAGTGTTGTGAACCAATTTGATCTTTCTATAAAAGTGGGCCAAAATGGTTAGTATAGTTACTAGAGGGAGGAGAAGGCAGTTAAAGGGCAAAACAAGAACAGTAATTTTGACAATGCCAGGCCTACTTACAAGAGGTCTAAATCTGAAACCAAAAGTAAAGCAGCAGCCCAAGTTTAGGCTATGATGAAGAATGAAGTTTAGTCTTAACTAATATTACTGTCATGACATCATTATGCAGACATCACCATGGTCACTAGTGACACATAGCACCACAGTGCCCAAAATCCAAGATGTTCTACAATGATGTTATCATCATCCTCATGACCCTATAAACCTTTAAACTTGTCTGAGGTACAAACAGCAGAAAATCAAAAAATCAAAACAGAAATAAAGTAACAGTAATCAAATGTTAACATTTCTCATCAACTCAATGCAATCATGAAAGCTGTCAGTGAATTGTTTGCCTTATTCATGATGTGAAATAAGTCTTACTAGTGCCAATTTGACTCTGGTTTCCCATATAATGCTACAAAATTAGAATACATAATATGGAATTTCTGATTGTGAAGGTGACAGCAGATTTTACTATCTATGTATACATCTGAATGCCTTGTTTTTATTAATTTCACTGTTTCAGCTGAAGTGACTGCTTTGGATGACCCTGATAGTAGTATAAACCTGCAAATATAGAGGAACTCATCAAAAAATACGTGTATATAAAGCTGGTCAATACTGGGACAGGTGATGACCAGTTTAGATGATTTAGTCGGGACAATCTAGAGTGTGATTAGTTATAAAGAAGTGGACACATCTGTGTGGAGGAATACAGACTGGCTTTAAATGAGACCCATGAAAAGTGTAATATGCAACAAAATGAACAAGGAGAGCAGATTTATAGAGAGCAGGACAAATCAATTTATTAATGTTGGACTGCTCAACCTTTACACTGCCACAATATTGTGGTCAATGATAAATATCAGTAAACATTTTCATTGTAGTTCCAGATTTCTCCAAGGTCTTGTGTATTCTAATCCATATTTTCTTGATATTATTTATATACAAAGTTATGACTAGACAGTAGATTTGCCTAATCCTAGCTGTCAATACACATAGTTACTCAGTTTAAGTGATTGATAAAGCATCTTAAAACTTATCCATGCTTTAAAGTAGTGTTTTAGGTCTAAATTAAAAACTAGACAAAACAAATGTCTTGAAGCTGTTTCTTTATTTTTGAATTCCTAGATATACTGAAATCAAAAGCATGAAAAATACAATTTCTGGAATTTGTGAAATTTAGATTGGTTTTATCTGTATTTAATACCAGGTCTTCTACTGTATGTAAACTTCCCAGCTAACATGAAGAACTGCAGTAAGTTTCTCAGCAGGGATGACTGCCTCAAGAGAGAACTTAATTCCTCTTCGTTCATACTGTTTTGACAAAAGGCTGGCTTTGCCATTGCTTTCTTTAGGTCTATGGGAAATGATAATCAAGCTTGTCATTTAGCATTTGTTCTGTTGGGAAACTGGCAACACTTATAGTAACTGTAAACTTCCCATAGCCCTGCACTAGATGCATTACATTCTACTTCAGATAAAGGTGAACTATCTAAGTGCTGTAAAATCATTCAAAACAAGTACATTCGAATTGTGCCTCATTAGTCCATCAGAACAATACTTTGGATTTATTAGTCGAAGAGGTTATGAAGAGACCACAGACCACTTTCCATAGTGATAAGCAAAAGCAATACATCTCTGAAGTTACTTAACTGAATTTGGAACAGGCCAATCCAAAAACTCTTTGTAACTTTTAAGGATTCACCCTTCACTCAGAAATAACTATAATTCCAGGTCCAGTTAATGTAAATAGTCTGCAAATTCATAATAACAGAGAGAGAGACAGAGCTGTGACTATAAACTTCTAAAAATTACATATTTTTCACAGTGTGAATACTGTCCTCAAATTAATTAGGACTTTGTTTATTTAATTCTATTTTACTCTTTAGTCAATAGATGCTGAAAAAAAATGATAACCTAGAATAACTTCTTGAATCAACTACAGGAAATTAAGTATATTCTGTATGCAGAGCACTGCTGACACCAACTATTTCTATCAAACTCATTGCAATAAGACCAACATCAACAGCTTTTAATTTTAAAACCAAACTTAACACACTGGATACAATAACAAAGTTAACACCAGCTCATTGTCCACAAAATTCTCAAAACAAATTTTTCCAAGGTATTTGGTAAATATAAACTCCTTTTACAATGAGGTCTGAAAACTGAGCTTATCAGTTTTATGGGCATATTTAGGCAGCTAGATTTCAAATGGCCACACAAAAAAACAAAAATAAAAAAATGTGTTGCTTTGTTGTGACACCTTTAACATTTACTGTAAGTAAAGTTAAAGTTAACCTACCACCCTTTGTTACTGTTCCTTTTCCTGACTGATTTCTTTTTAAAACCCTTTGCTCAAATCTGATGGTAATTGCTTCCTTCAAATAATATTTGGTTTCATTTATATTACAACTAACCACCTCTTCTTTGAATTCTTCTGATAAACCATTATACAACACAGAAACTAAGATATTCAAAATACTGTATAACTGGTATCTGATGAAAGTATTTTGAAATTAATGACATATTCTCCAATGGAATAATTTTCCTGTGTTAATTTTGTTCCAAAAGTGTTCTCTCAGCAGAGTCAAAAATGGGTCTGAATTATTTGATAAATTCCTGTACATTATTTTAAGATAGTTGTTCACTGTTAGATAGGATATTTACTTATTGAAGAGGCTTTCCAACTAATAACAAGATAATAAATGGTATTTTAGCTTTGTCAAAGGAACAAATTTACCTGTAACTCAAATATAAGAAAACTCCTTCACAATGTCTCCTGTATAATGATCATGATAAAGATATTAGATTTATTAGGATTTGAGAAACAGCAATGGCTTCTCCAAAAGGCAGCTGCTGTTCTTTCTTGCAAGCCCATTAACCTCATCTTAAATGCTTTATTTTTAAATGCAGGTCATAATCTCTGCATCAGTGATATGGATATGTATATAATATAGGGTGTTTTGTGCTCAACTGGGTTTTTAATATGTTATTGGTATTTGAGATTTTATTTAAACTATTTTGTTTTTAACTATGTGTAGTAGTTTTTGTGTAGGAATGATTAGTTCTGCTGTCTCACAGCACTAGTGATCAGATTTGTCTGCCTGAAGAAAGAAAAAATATATTGCTCTGGGGAGATATTTTTCCAAGCAACAGCCTTTGTCGATTTTCATAAAGAATTTAACTCATTTTATTGAGCTGCCCTGTGGGACATCCTAAGATCCCAAGAGACCAAATGAGGAATCTGAGTGTCTGGGCTTGCGAGTGTCCTGGAGAAAAAACAAGATCCAGGCCTTTAATGAGCTCTAGGGTACAGCTGTCAGCAGTGTGTCTATCTGCGGAAAGAGTGGCAACCTCGTTGAGAAGTTTGCTTACCTCGCAGTGACTGTCATATCTCTTGTGACACTTCCTATGATGTCAGTAGATGCATTGGAGGAGCATGGGGGATCATGAGGTTGCTGGAAAGGGGTATGTAGTGCTCCCAATATCTGTGCAAAAGGAGAAGGTCCAAGTCTTTAGAGTCTTGGTGCTTCTTGTTTTGGCATATTGCTTTGAGACATAGATGGGATGCTATTTAGTGACCTGATACAAAGACTGGACTCCTTTGGTACTGTATCTCTTTGACTTTGTGTTGAATGAGCAGTTGCTCATGTAGTCCCAAATGAGGCACATTATCTGCATTGTCAGGGACCGTCAATTACAGCACTATAGCAATGTAGCGCAATTGCCAGAGGGTGATCCATCTTACAGAGGACCTAAGCAGCTGGACCAGGCCAGGGGGACACTCATGTAACACCTGGCAGATAGATGACCATTTCCTGGGAGTGGGAATGGACCATGTATCTACCTGGGGGATTGCCAATGGGTGTCCCAAGTTGATTAGTGGTGTGGTGGGGGTGGTAACTCGCTATACCAGTGCATGCTCCTCAACCTGACCTGGCCTGAATAGATATAAAGCAAAGCACAAGACAAACTGTCAACTATCTGGTGACTAGCTGGTCTGGTGTCAAGATTTTAGTGACAATGCATAAAACTAAGTTGAAGGTAAGCAGAAGTTGAGTTTAAAAAATGATATTAAAATTTTACTTTAATAATTCAAGAATCCAAGAATTCTTACCTTTTTTAAAAGTTCAGATAAGTAAAAAGCAAATACCCTTCTATGGCAATGACTGACATTGTACACTAATGCCTGTTCCCTCCACAGCAACAGGATCAATAAGCCTGACAAATGGTGCAATGAACAATACGTACTTAATGGCATTGGTACCGTGGCATGATGGTCATTTTATTAAAAAAACTTACCTTATCATAGCATAAATGTGAAGATAGTTGAGAAGATTTGAAGCAGGTTTAAAGTGTGTTATATGTAATGTAGGAAAACTTTATTCCAAAATTTGGAGGTAATAAGAAATTTAGGAGAACTCTGTGGTGGGTAAATAAAGGAGCTAAACTAAGTGTATAAGACCAATAACAACTCTACTCATAAGTTATATGAGAGCATAAAAGCAAACCCAGCCACAGGGGATACACAAACCAGTGCGTTTATTTGTGCCGGTCCGAAGCCTGGCTAAATGGGGAGGGTTACGTCAGGAAGTGCATCCGGTGTAAAATTTTGCCTGATCCATATGCAGAGAACACGCATTTCCATACTGGATTGGTTGAGGCCTGGATCAACAATGGCCATCTCAAGCACTGTTACCCCACAGGGTGTTGGTGGAAATTGGGGTACTGTTGGCCGAAGAAGGAGAAGAAAAAGGGGGAAATGTCTCCGAAGGCAGGAGGAGAGGAGGAAGGTAAAGAAAGTGGAACTAAGGGTAGGAACTTTGAATGTTGGCAGTATAACTGGTAAGGGGAGAGAGTTAGCTGAGGTGATGGCAGGTTGACATATTGTGCGTGCAAGAGACTAAATAGAAGGGGAGTAAGGTGTGGTGGATCAGAGGATTCAAATTGTTTTATCATGGTGTGGATGGGTGGAGAAATGGGGTAGGTTTTATCCTGAAGGAACAGTATGTCAAGAGTGTTTTGGTGGTGAAAAGAGTGTCAGACAGAGTGATGATTATGAAGCTGGAAATTGAAGGTGTGATGGTGAATGTTGTTAATGCATATGCTCCGCAAGTTGGGTGTGCAATGGATGAGAAATAAGATTTCTGGAGTGAGTTGGATGAAATGATGGACAGTGTACCCAAGGGAGAGAGAATGGTGATTGGAAATTTTGGTGAACAGAACAGTGATGGTATGCATGGTGTCAAGGGGAGGAATGAAGAAGGTCAGATTATAGTGGATTTTGAGAAAAGAATGGGCATGGCTGTGGTGAATACGTATTTTAAGAAGAGAGAGGAACATAGGGTGATGTACAAGAGTGGAGGAAGATGCACACAGGTAGATTATATCCTATACAGAAGGGGTCAATCTGAAGGAGACTGAAGACTACAAAATGGTGGCAGGGGAAAGTGTAGTTAGGCAGCATAGGATGGTGTTCTGTAGGAAAATAAAGAAGATCAAGAAGGAGAGTGAGGGGAGAGCCAAGGATCAAATGGTGGACGTTGAAAAAGGAAGACTGCAAGGTTGAGTTCAGGGACGAAGTAAGACAGGCACTAGGCAGCAGTGAAGAGTTACCAGATAGCTGAGCAACTACAGCAAGAAATAGGGGTGACAGCAAGAAGGGTGCTGGGCGTAACATCTGGAAAGAGGAAGAAGAAAAAGGAAACATGGTGGTAGAAATACAGGAGAGTATACTGAGGAAAAGGTTTGCAAAGGAGAAGTGGGATCATCAGAGAGATGCAGAAAGTAGACAAGAGTACAAGGAGATAAGGTTTAAGGTGAGGAGAGAGGAGGCAAAGGCTAAAGAAAAGACGTATGATGAGTTGTATGACAGGTTGGAAACTAAGAAGGGAGAAAAAGCCCTGTTCTGAATGGTTAGACAGTGGGACCTAGCTGGGAAGGATGTGCAGCAGGTTAGGGTGATAAAGGATAAAGATGGAAGTGTACTGGGAAGGATGTGCAGCAGGTTAGGGTGATAAAGGATAAAGATGGAAGCGTACTAACAAGTGAGGAGATTGTGTTGAGCAGATGGAAAGAGTACTTTAAACAGCTGATGAAGGAAGAGAATGAGAGAGAGAGAAGGTTGGATAAGGTGAAGATAGTGAATCAGGAAGATCAATGAATTAGCAAAGAGGAAGTAAGGACAGCTATGTATAGAATGAAGAATGGAAGGCCATTGGTCCAGATGAAATACCTGTGGAAGCATGGAGGTGTTTACGAGAGATCGCAGTGGTGTTTTTAACCAGATTGTTTAATGCAATCTTGGAAAGTGAGAGAATGCCTGAGGAGTGGATAAGACGTGTACTGGTGCAGATATTTAAGAATAAGGGTGATGTGCAGGACTGTAGTAACCTCAGGGGGATAAAAATGATGAGCCACACCATGAAGTTATGGGAAAGAGTAGTGGAAGCTAGGTTAAGAAGTGAGGTAATGATTAGTGAGCAGCAGTATGGTTTCATTCCAAGAAACAGCACCACAGATGCAATGTTTGCTCTAAGGATGTTGATGTAGAAGTATAGAGAAGGCCAGAAGGAGTTGCATTGCGTCTTTGTGGACCTGGAGAAAGCATATGACAGGGTGTGTTGAGAGGAGCTGTAGAATTTTATGAAGAAGTCAGGAGCAGGAGAGAAGTATGTAAGAGTTGTACAGGATATGTACAAGGGAAGTGTGACAGTGGTGAGGTATGCGGTAGGAGTGATGGATGCATTCAAGGTGGAAGTGGGATTACATCAGGGATTGGCTCTGAGCCGTTTCTTATTTGCAATGGTGATGGACAGGTTGACAGACGAGATTAGACAGGAGTCCCCGTGGACTATGATGTTTGCTGATGACATTGTGGTCTATAGTGAGAGTAGGGAGCAGGTTGAGGAGACCCTGGAGAGGTGGAGATATGCTCTAGAATGAAGAGTAATGGTCAGTAGGAAGAAGACAGAATACATCCGTGTGAATGAGAGGGAGGTCAGTGGAATGGTGAGGATGCAAGGAGTAGAGTTAACGAAGGAGGATGAGTTTAAATACTTGGGATTAACAGCACAGAGTAATGGGGATTGTGGAAGAGAGGTGAAAAAGAGAGTGCAAGCAGGGTGAATGGGAGGAGAAGAGTGTCAGGAGTAATTTGTGACAGACAGGTATCAGCAAGAGTGAAAGGAGAAGTGTACAGGACAGTAGTGAGACCTACTATGTTATATGGGTTGGAGACAGTGGCACTGACCAGAAGGCAGGAGACAGAGCTGCAGGTGGCAGAGTTAAAGTTGCTAAGATTTGCATTGGGTGTGATGAGGATGAACAGGATTAGAAATGAGGACATTAGAGGGTCAGCTCGGGTTGGACGGTTTGGAGACAAAGCTAGAGAGGCGAGATTGCTTTGGTTTGGACATGTGCAGAGGAGAGATCCTGGGTATGATGGGAAAAGGATGCTAAGGATAGATCTGCCAATCAAGAGAAAAAGAAGTAAGGCCTAAGAGAAGGTTTATGGATGTGGTTAGTGTGGAAGACAAATGTTCTCTTCGTTCCCTTGTACTAATTCATGTCTGAGAAGTAAGCTTTACGAAACCAAGTAACAGCATGCTTTGTTTTAGCAAAGAGAAAAATGTTTGTGCAAAGGACTCAAGGTCTGAGCATTCCACACATGAGTCTGCCTTATCACGTTTTCCCTTAGCTTACATCTGAACGCCATAACAAAAGGAGCCATGAAATCAAGTTTTACAAGGGACGTTAAAGGGGCTCAAGGTTTGTGTATAATAAATGTGTTGACTGTTACATTTTATAATGATATTAAATCACGCATTCTAGGGGTATAAAACTGGACCCCACCCAACAGACGGGGTTCAGAAGAGCCCTGATGCTGTCATGTATATTTGATTGTCTGCTTTTCTGAAACTCTTCTCACCGTGACTCTGAAAAATAAAGCTGCTTTATAACCGCACCTACTGTCTGGTCTGAAACCTTCGTCCACAGTTTTGGCGCCCAAAATGGGGCAGGAGACGGCAGACGGCTCCTCGTGCAGGATCGTCCAGAGGACCGTGGTGGAGCCGATTCCGGCCGGATCGGGTCCAGCTTCGGTAGATGTAGGATTGACCTGCCTTGGGCGTTTCCTGCGTGGGGAGTCCCTGACCTCCTCCTAGCCAATACGAGGCACGACTTGACGGGCATTTCCATGCAGGTGGATGGAGTCACGGTGAGTAGATCGGGGGATTCCTGTTATTTGAGTTTGACTGGTGTGCTAGAAGTAATACGAATATAGAAAGAAAAAGAATAAAAGCATATGCAAAATAAAGAATAATAGAGCATACTGTATCAGACCCATAGGTGGGTTCTAAGGACTCACGGAAGGTGACTTGGGACCCTACGGAAAACGGCACAGTGTGAATGTTAGCTAGTCTTTCCTGTGAAGTGGATTAGAAAGAGGCTAGTGGCACGCTTCTATAATTTGAGGAGTGGGGGTGAAAGGGCGTATTTAGAGAATGTGTGTCTAAATAAACGGGAGGTCGAGTTTTTAATCCGCTGTCTGGTCATACATACTCTTGTTTCAACGGGTTGCTAGGGTGACGGAGACAATACCCTGGCAGATTGAAACATACAAACCATCTGATGAAGGGATTGGGGTGAAAACCTCTATATCCCGGACTCCACGGGCGTATTGATGTAGGATTCTGCTGATGCGAATAAACGGACACGAAGTCACCTGAAGCTGTAATCCGGGGATAGGAGCAGACGGCGGGTGGAACGGGGTTTATCGAGGGCTGAGTTACTTTCTGCTGAGATCCTGCCGCTTACTATGGGCAAAAAGAATTAGCAAGCCAGTCAAACAGTCCCCCAAGAGTCCTAAAAACCTAACGTTAGAAGGATTGTTTTCGGGGGATCGCCTGGCTCTTAGTGCGCTGCCGGGATCGAAAGGCGGGTCCCCTAGAAAGCTCATTGAAAAGAAGACAGGATTAAATTAAAAAAAAGGCACGTAGAAAGTAGAATAAGGACAGTGCAGGTACTGTAGATGGTGTAGTGGAAGGATCCGGAGATATGAATGAGATATAGGACATTAGAAAAACACTGTGCAGAAATACACAGGGTTGTTGTAATGGAGGTCCTTATCGGATGGATATTTATGACAGATGGGAATTGGTTATTAAAGACCGTACGTTGGAAGCGGCACAGAAACGGAATGAGCTTTAAGTTGCTGAACTTAAGAATAGAAAGGAAAAAGAAGAGCTGCTTATAGCTTTACAGAAAGTGTCGGCTGATAAGGGACCCCAGTCTGATGGAAGGAGGAGTAGGAGTGATTAAAAAAAAAACCTTTTATATCCAGTGCTCTCTTCCACAACACTTTACCCACAACCCGTACCACGGCCACATTCAATCATTGCCCCAACGGCTCCTGTGGTTACTGATGCCCAAGTTACTGATGATTTCTTTGATGAACAATATCAGTGTGACCCCTCCTCACTTACACATCCGGATAGTGAGACTGATGGCCACTTGTTAGGGGCTATGGGAGGCTCTTTTAACTCACACAAAAAACCCTCCATTTCACAACATACTAGAAGCAAAACCCTCAGAGATAAGTCCCCTAAACCTTTAGCACCCACATCTTCATGCCCTTTAATTGAGGTCTCTAACCCCCGACACGATCCCACACAACCCCCAGGAAATGCTAACCCCACTACTGTAATGATACATCATAACTGAGATATTCAAGAGCTGAAAGACGTAGTGTCCGAATTGCCTGATCTTAAGGTAATCGGTGGGTTGAAGTTTGTGAAACAGGTGCGGCAACTAGACAACATATATAACCCAGTGCGGCTGAGTGGACCCAGGTGCTACGCAGAAAGATGGGCACTACTTGGGCTACTGTCAATCATGGGCAGCATAATGGAGAACAGTGGCAGTGGAATGAGGCATTACCTCGTGGACAAAATAATGAGGGTCCTTTCCTTGCCCAATGGGAACCCGTGAAAACTGCAATAGCTGCAAAATATAAAAAGGGCACCAACTGATACCTTATTTCAGCTGCCAGGGGCGAAGCTGGGGAGAGGTTGTGGATTTTTACTTCCTAATCCGAATTCTTCATCTGCTCAGCCGCCTCTCCCCTCAGATTAAGCACTTACATCTTGCCTGTTACGATGGGACACTTCTGCCGCAATTGCCCACATCAGCTTCCTCCCCCGCCTTCCTTACCTGAACCTGAGGATACTCCTTTTACAGGGACCCCCAGCCACTCTCTTCGGTTGCCTTTGCTCACTTGCCATTCAGACACAGATCCTTTATTGACTTTGCTGGTGAATGTCACTGAAACTGCTTTTCTGGTCTGCCTCGAACGATACACTGACTGTACTTACTGCTTCTGGACAACCACATGTTTTGCTGGTGTCTAAACCTCTTCGGGTTTCAGCTTCATTTTAGTGGTTCCACTTTGATGCACCGTTTTTTTTTTACTAAATCAGCTCTGCCCTGTTAATCTGTTAGGAAGGGATCTGATAACTAAGCTCTCCCTCTCTATTTCTCTAACCGAATGAGGGTTTTACTATTCTATTCCTAAATTCCTGTGCCAAACCTCCCCCCACACTAAGCCCTCCTCTGCAGCTTGGACCCTGAACATCTCCTCACACACCATTCTCCTTAAAGCCCTACACTCTTTTCCTTTATGTTCTTTTCCCCATTTGCAAGTCCCCAACACCCTCCACTGCAGTGTCCAGTACTTCCCTGCTGAAGTGGACACACCTTGGTTAGAATCTTTTCTCTCGTCAGGTAATAGCCCAGAGACCCTTCATATCCCTTGCATTTTTTTCTCATGCAAACACAGCTGCTGCTGTCAGTGCACTTCACATATTCCCAAAGCGTTTTCTATTTCGGAGGTTCGGTTCCCCATGTTTTTCTTTAGCCAATTCTAGCACCGTTCACTGAGTTGAAATTGGGGATTGGGTGTAACAATGTTTTGATAGGACGGACTGGCTGCACGTTGTTCTGGGTATTTTTGATACCTCAGATCATTTGATAACTAAAGTTGTGCTTCAAAATGATTTTTAGTATATCGTGCATTGTGCCGTCCTTCCCTTTCTGCTTTTTCATTGCAAACCACCTCTCCCTCTTGGCTTTCCTCACTTCCCGATGCACTGTGGTCCCAGGGGAAAAATGATTATGGAAGGATAGCACACTGTGAGCCACTGGTGATTTACCCAAAAATCATCCTTCCGCCCGCATCGCGCCTAGTATCCTCTATCTCCAGCAGCAGAGGCTGGCATCTCCGCCGTACATTCCGATCTCGTGAAACGTGGAGCGATCACTCAAATTAAACACTCTCCAGTCAACTTCCCCGTTTTACCTGTTTAAAAGGCTGACGGTTCATGGCGTTTTTGTTTAAGATCTGGTTATGTCTGTATTAGGCATTCTAGGATACTGTCGGCAATGGCTTTTAAACTTCACTGAAAGAGCACAGCTTTTGCAACCTTTAGCGATCACGCCTGATCTCCCCCTTTCTGGTCAGGTGGCATGCAATGATCAAGCTGAGAAGGCTCTATGTGACTTAAAAAAAAAAAAGTGCCCTACTGTTTGCGCATGCGTTGGGACTGTTGACTATCTCGTCCATTCACTCTGTTCGTGGACGAAAAGGGGGAATATATGAATGCAGTTCTTACACAATTCCATGGAGAAAAAACAAAGGCTTAGCCTATTTTTCGAGAAAAAATTGGATCCAGTGGCTGTGGGACATCCAACCTGTCTCAGAGCTGTAGCAGCCACAACAGAGGCAGTGCTAGCCAGTACAGATATGTGCTCATGAGCCCCCTAGTGGTAAAAGTGCCTCACACCGTACACTCCATTTTAGTACAGGTTAAAACATCACATCTCATTACTGCTAGGGCAATACACTATTAAAATGTACTCTGTACGTTGTCAAATGTTACCATAGAAAGGTGCTCCACCTTAAATCCAGCTACTTTTCTACCAATTGTCATTATATAAATAACTAAGGTTATAAAACCTAGACCAGACCTACAGGAAACAACCAAATTTCTTCAAGTTTAAGCGCAGGCAGCTGAGTTGATAGCTCTCACCTGAGCTTGTCAGTTGTCAGAGGGAAAAATTGTAACTATCTATACTGATTCTAGATATGCTTTTGGAGTCTGCCATGATCATGGGGCATTATGGAAACTCAGGGGATTCAAGACCAGTACTGGCAAGCCCATTCAGCATCAAAAACTAAAAGAATCCCTCTTAGAGGCCATAATGAAACCATCAAAGCTAGCGATCATTAAATGTCAAGCTCACACAGGAAAACAGGATCCTGTCAGCAAAGGAAACAATTAGCTGATCATTTTGCTAAACGGGCTGCGTATAATAACACACCAATCTTTTATTCCAACAGAGAAATGACCAGGACACTGATAATCAAATTATTTCTTTACAGAGTGCAGCCACAGACACAGAAAAGAGAAAATGGTCCAAAGAAGGGTCCCTCTCTGATGGAGTCTGGACCCATAAGCAAACTAACAAACCTTTCCTCCCAAAAGCTTCTTTCCCAGGTATGGAAAAAATCGCCCATGGCTTAGACCATGCTGGAAAGAACACCATGGTTCAAGATGTTGAAAAACATTGGGAAGCTGTAGGTTTCTCTACATATGCAGAGCAGTTCTGCAGGTGCTGTGCATTATGTCAAAAGTTTAATGTAGGAAAGGGCACCCAGGTAAGTCCCGTTACACCTAACCTAATGGGTCCATTCAAACACCTTCAAATGGACTTCATTGAATTAACACCATCAAAGGGTACCGATACTGTTTAGTAATTGTTGATGTGTTCTCCCGATGGGTGGAAGCTTTCCCTTCCAAACATGCAGATGCCAAACCTGTGGCAAAAGCTTTGATAAAGGAAATCATTCCAAGATGGGGCATACCGCAGAAATTACAAACTGATAATGGCACAAATTTGAACCACCTGGCTCCAGATAAAGGTGTATCATTATTGCAAATACCACCCCCAGAGTGGAGGTATTGTGGAACGATGCAATGGTACCTTGCAATCTAAATTGGCTAAAATCTGTGAGCAAACAAATTTAACTTGGCCTGATGCTCTGCCTCTGGCCTTGATGGGATTAAGGGGAAGAACACATGGCAGTTAGGGCTGTGCCATTCGAAATTCTGACCGGACGGCCCATGCCAGTCGGCATGGTCATAGGTAATGTTACACTGCATACTGTGGACAATGATCTTCTTTCCAGTCTTACAGGTCTCCGAGCTTCTCTGAAGGAAGTCCACGAGCAGGTGAATCAGGCCTGGAGAACTAGTCCTCCATCAAAGGACTCCCCGATTCCATTAGGAACCTGGATTCTGGCTAGAGATACTCGAAGGAAACATTGGCATCACCCTCGGTGGAGAGGACCGTTCCAAGTTCTGCTGTAGACACCACATGCTGTTAAAGTTGAGGGACTGCCTGCTTGGATTCACATCTCACATTGCAAAAGATGGCACCCTTGATTGTGGTCCTACTATGTCTTTCCATCCCCTTGTCGACTGCTCTGGTCACCTTGACTTTTCCT
Source organism: Polypterus senegalus (assembly GCF_016835505.1). NCBI lineage: Eukaryota > Metazoa > Chordata > Cladistia > Polypteriformes > Polypteridae > Polypterus > Polypterus senegalus. Next base: position 163,297,590 of record NC_053155.1, read on the forward strand.
TTCGGAATCACCACATCAGTTCAGGTGGATTTCTGTTCTATTATTGACTGTGGGACTGATCGACAAATCCAGTGGAACTGGTCTGACAAATATGTGTGTGTAACTGTTACAAACTCTGGATTCGAAGTAACTGTGACATGTGGGACTGGGTTTTGGCTAATACTGGAACTGATGACTGGGGTTTATCAACCCTATAAGGCCCAGAAGTATGGTCTGAAATATCGTTTTCTATTATAAAAGGACATGCCCCTCATGAATGTGCGAATACCATTGTAACCTTTGATCATTACTCTGAAGAACCCTTCTTTACATGATTCAGGAACCTATATTTTAGGGGCATGTGTATCTGGAATAGATCCTCTAGGGAGATTTCAAATTAAGGTTGAGAACCCTGTTAATAACACCTCCCATTTCCCCACACACACACACCTCTCTCTCCTACCCCTGGTCCAAACCCGCCCCCTGTCAAGGTCATGAATATTTCCACCTCTTCTTCCACTTTTTCGATTGAAATTGGGTATGGGGATCAGAACCGTTGGCTGCAATGGGTATTATATTCGGCTAGACAAGTGAATCAATCTGATTGCTATGCATGTGCTATAGCTAGGCCACATTTGGCCACTGTCCCTTTTCCTCTTTCTAACATATCTGATCCTACTGGCCTTCCTTGCCTACTTGCCCTTTTTATCTCTTCCTCTATTCCAATCGACTCTAATTACATTACACTTTCCCTTCTTTTTCCCCCTACTCTTCCCATGACTCCCCCGATATTCCAGCCTGATGAAGGTATTTATACCTGTTTTTTTAGAAACCTCACTTCCTCTCGTGGCACAAATGTTGGTAATATCCCATCCTCTTTTGTTTCCAAACTTTTCCGATTAATTCTTCCTCTTTAGCTTCCAAATTATCAATTTTTCTGATTACTCAGAATACTGATATTTGGTGGATGTGCCATAGGTCTAAATTGCTTGACATCCTTCCACCTGACTGGACTGGCACTTCTGCTTTAATACAATTTGTTATGCCTTTCCGACTTTTCCCTTTAACTGCCTTCCATGTGTCGACCATGTTTGGCCGACATGTCAACCCATTCTGTGGACCCTTCCCAGTTTTCCCTACATGGCCCTGGGGTGTATTTTGATTCCATTCGAGTCCCTCGTGGAGTCCCTGATAAGTTCAAGGCAAGGGACCAAGTTGCTGCCGAATTTGAGTCTATTTTTCCTCAGGTTACTATAAACAAAAATGTAGATTGGATTAATTATCTCTATTACAATCAACAGAGTCTTAAATTTTACTAAAAGCTGTTGAAGGTATCCATGAGCAACTTGATAAAACATCCCTCATGACCTGGCAAAATCGATTGGCTTTAGATATGCTCTTGGCTGAGAAAGGAGGCGTTTGTGCTATGTTTGGTGATGCATGCTGTACCTATATCCCTAATAATACAGCTCCTGATGGATCAATCACCCGTGCTTTAGCTGATTTGACATGAACTAGCTACTAATTCTGGCATTTCTAATCCTTGGGACAAATGGTTTATGTCCACTTTTGGGTCCTGGGGCCAATGGCTTAAATCAGTTTTCATCTCTCTTACGGTTGCTTTAATTGTTCTCCTGCTTGTAGCTTGCTGTATTGTTCCTTGATAAGATACATTGTATCCAAGTATTTTACTGCCTCTATGGCAAAGGCTTACTTTTACACAAAGAAAAATGCTTCAGATCAGCACAGCCACCCCACACTCCTCCGCCCACTCCACTCCACCCCCTCTCCTACCCTTTCCTACTCAACTCTCCCTGATTAAATATATTTTGTTTGCTAAAAAACGAAGAGACGAATGTTCTCTTCGTTCCCTTGTACTAATTCATGTCTGAGAAGTAAGCTTTACAAAACCAAGTAACAGCATGCTTTGTTTTAGCAAACAGAAAAATGTTTGTGCAAAGGACTCAAGGTCTGAGCATTCCACACATGAGTCTGCCTTATCACGTTTTCCCTTAGCTTACATCTGAACGCCATAACAAAAGGTGCCAAGAAATCAAGTTTTACAAGGGACGTTAAAGGGGCTCAAGGTTTGTGTATAATAAATGTGTTGACTGTTACATTTTATAATGATATTAAATCACGCATTCTAGGTGTAAAAAAACTGGACCCCACCCAACAGACGGGGTTCAGAAGAGCCCTGATGCTGTCATGTATATTTGATTGTCTGCTTTTCTGAAACTCTTCTCACCGTGACTCTGAAAAATAAAGCTGCTTTATAACCGCACCTGCTGTCTGGTCTGAAACCTTCGTCCACATTAGAGAGGACATGCAGGTGATGGGTGTAAGAGAAAAAGATGCAGACGACAGGAAGAGATGAAAAATGATGATCCGATGAGGTGACCCCTAACGGGAGCAGCCAGATGAAGATGAAGAGCAATGGTTAAAAAATAAATATGTCCCAAAGATATTTTTTTAAATAATTTATTAGTAAATGAACAGTCAAGGAGGAGGTTAAAAGTATTAGGAACAGTAAAGGTTAGCTAGAATATATATTATATAGGGAATTAGCAAATGCAGGGCAGCACGGTGGCGCAGTGGTAGCGCTGCTGCCTCGCAGTTAGGAGACCTGGGTTCGCTTCCCGGGTCCTCCCTGCGTGGAGTTTGCATGTTCTCCCGTGTCTGCGTGGGTTTCCTCCGGGTGCTCCGGTTTCCTCCCACAATCCAAAGACATGCAGGTTAGGTGGATTGGCGATTCTAAATTGGCCCTAGTGTGTGCTTGGTGTGTGGGTGTGTTTGTGTGTGTCCTGTGGTGGGTTGGCACCCTGCCCTGGATTGGTTCCTGCCTTGTGCCCTGTGTTGGCTGGGATTGGCTCCAGCAGACCCCCGTGACCCTGTATTCGGATTCAGCGGGTTAGAAAATGGATGGATGGATGGATTAGCAAATGCTTTGAACGATTCTGAAGTTTACACATGTGAATAAATTAATAACCTCTCAAAAGCAACAGTGACTCCTAAGGAAGTTCTTAGTAATTTAGAAACTATAGAGGGAGAGGTACTGATGAGATTATATTGGCTGAAATCTAACAAATCAGCACACCCAGATAACTTTTACCCCCAAGTGATTAAGCTAGTAAGTACACCCGCCCTCACCACACAACGAAACAACTTGGGATCCCAGTTGGCAACCCCCCAGGCAGACACGTGGTCCAATCCTGCCCTCCGGAAATTACCCTCTATCTGCTGCAGCCAGGTGTTATGTGGATGACCCCTTGGCCCAGTCTCCAACAATGAGGCTCCTACGAGCTGGATCATGCTCGGGGAAATGCGCCACATGGCTGTAGTGCCGTAACTGACGCTCTCTCACAATGCAGGTAATGTGCCTCATTCGGGACTCCATGAGCAACCGCCCATTTGACACAAAGTCAAACCAACAGTACCCAAGGATTTTCCGGAGAGACAGAGTACCAAAAGGAGTCCATTCTTCATCTCAGGTCACTGGATAGTGTCCATGTTTTGCAACCACACAGCAAGACAGGAAGCACCAGGACTCTAAAGACTTGGGCCTTCGTCCTATTGCATAGATATCAGGAGCGCCACACACTCCATTCCAGCGACCTCATGACCCCCCATGCTCTCCCAATCCGTCTACTGACGTCATAGAAAGAGTCACCAGAGACATGAATATCACTGCCAAGGTAAGCCTCTTGACAAGGTCGACACTCTATCCAGGACACTCGCAAGCCCAGACACTCAGACTCCCCGCTCAGTCTCTTGAGCTCCCCAATCAGAGCCTCCATTGACTCTGCGAAGATCACAGTATCGTTAGCAAAGTCAAGATCCGTGAATCTTTCTTCACCAACAGATGCCCCACAGCCGCTGGACCCCACAACCTTGCCCAACACCCAGTCCATACAAGCATTGTACAGAGTAGGAGCAAGAGCACACCTCTGACGAACCCCAGAATCTACTAAAAAAACAGAGATTCTGCCTCCACTATGCACAGCACTCACAGTACCAGTGTACAGGTCAATCTTGATATCCAGTAACCTCGAGGGGATCCCGTGAACCCACAGGATGTCCCACAGGGTAGCTCGGTCAACTGAGTCGAACGCTTTTCGAAAATCGACAAAGGCTGCAAAAAATCTCTGCCGATATTCACATTTGCGCTCCATGAGAATCCTCAGTGCCAGAAAGCGGTCGATGGTAGATTTCTTAGGCGTAAAACCAGACTCTTCCGGTCACTGGTAGGTGAGCAAGTGATCATGGATCCTATTGAGGATGACAAGGACCTTATACGGCACCGAGAGCAGTGTTATCCCCCTGTAGTTGCTGCAATCCAGGTGATCACCCTTCCCTTTCCAGATAGGGACAAGAAGTACCGTTTTCCAGTCAGTTGGGATGATGCTAGTCTCCCAAATGGAAGCAAAGATTGCTTGCAATGCCAGGAGGACAGCCTGCAGTCACAACTGCAGTGTCATCCGTAAGGACCGCTCTGTCAGCTGAGCTGACTGCAACCCTCCAAGGAACAGATTCGGATGTGCGTAATGCTTTGATTCCTCTGTAAGTAGGACGTGGGTTGCTAGACCACAAATGGTGTGTCACTTGCTCACAGATTCCTCTAACAAATTCCTCTTATCTGCCCTCAGGGCCCTCACAGCCATCTTTCTCAGTTCCCGGTACAGACCAGAGTTGCCATTGAGCCGTGCACTGCGACTCCTCTCGATGGTATCCATGGTGCCCTGTGGCACACCAGTAACACCAACACAACCCTCAGCAACCTTTAGAGTCTTGTCATGGAAAGTCTCCCACATCACATTAGGATCAGCAGTCGCACCCAAATCTGCAGGTTCCTCACACAAACTGCATGCAAACTTGCTAGAAACAGCCTGGTCTTTTTTATTTCAAAACATTCCAATATACATCAATAAATAATTTTTTAAGCAATTAGATTCAATAATAACCTCATTTATTTGGAGCTCAAAACATCCACATATCCAAAGAGTGACCCTACAAAGACCTAAGGCAGAAGATGGCATGGCTCTACCCAACTTTCAGTTTTATTTCTGGGCAGCAAACATACAAGCTATAAAAAAACCTGGACACAAATAGATGAACATACATAGGCCTGGTCCGCAATAGAAGTAAAATCCTGCAGTACTTTTTATATTCCCTGCTTTGTGCCCCAATAAATGCAAGTTATCGGCAATATACTAATAACCCAATTGTGCTTCACTCACTCAGTATATGGAACCAATGTACTTTGTAGAAAGCATTTTTGATGGATAAGCTGTGGCACCTCTGCAAGAGAACAACCTCTTTCAACCCTCTCAAACATATGCAGTTTTTAATATCTGGAAAAAATCTGGGATAAACTTGCTTAGAGATCTTTATATAGACAACATTTTTGCATCCTATGAACAATTACATTCCAAATTTATCTTTCCAGCTATACATTTCTTTCACTATCTTCAAATTAGGAACTTTGTTAAACAGAACCTGGCTGATTTTCCTCATCTTGCACCCTCATCCATGCTGGAAAAAATATTGCTCAATTTCAAGGACTTAGACACCATCTCTGCAAATATATAAAATTATTTTCCAGTCCCTCCCTTTCAAAGATCCAAGAGGACAATGGGAAAAAATTCTCTTAATCAATGTATCAGAAAAGGATTGGAAAGTACCAATGCTGAAACTTCACTCGATCTCCATATTCACAAAGCATACAATTATTCAACTCAAAATTATATATCGAACACATCTGTCTCACCTAAAACTGTCCAAAATGTTTCCAAGGCAAGATCCAACCTACAAATGCTGCAATCAAGTCTCAGCCTCACTGGGTCACATGTTGTCCTAATCCATTAACAGCTGTGTTTGCTGTTCTTCCAGATGAGTTTAAAGTGGAGAAGGACAAACAAACTGTGATTGCATTCACTACGCTTTTGGCACGCAGACTTATTTTGCTAAACTGGAAGAATCCTAACTCTCCTCTTTTAAGTCAGAGGGAAACTGATGTTTTATACTATTTGAAATTGGAAAAAATCAAATATTCAGTTAGAGGATCTGTACAGTTTTCTTTTCAAAACCTGGCAGGATCTAATCAATAGTGTTTTAAAATAAGCTCTTAAAGCACTGAGGAAGCAGTTATCTCCGCATTTTGTTTTTTTTCTCCATTCATCTCTATACGCCTATTAAACCTATCAATTTAGGTATGTTTACAAGCCTGTAAGTTTTACTCCGTTGGCCATGCTCTCTCTCGGGGGTGGAAGTCAACTTGATTTCAATCCTATTTTTTGTAAAAATTGATCGATTTGTATGGAATGATTACAATAAAATTAATAAAATTAAAAAAAAGAAAAAAAAAAAGAAACAGCCTGGTCTTTTAGTCTGGCCAAGTCCAGGCTCATTTCCTAGTAGGTGGTAACCTACTGGACCTAAGCTGGAGCCTAAGAATAGCAAAAAGCGAAAAGTCTGTGGTCAGAATTCAAAAACTGGGCATTTCTGTGGACCCTGCAGTTTTGCAAGAGCCTCTGGCATCTGCCCACAAGGATGTGATTGATCTCCTTCACCGTACCACCAGTATTGGAGAACCAGTTCCAATGATGCTTCTCAGAGCGCTGGAACCAGGATCCAGCGACTTACAACCCCTGACCTTTTGCAAAGTCAAGGAACATGGAGCCACTTTCACCACGGTCACCAGACCGGGTGGGACCGAAACAATCCTCATAGCAAGCCCTGTCAGTGCCAGTGGGTATGCTGAAGTCACCTATGACCAGAGGAGTGTCACCTCATGGGCACCCATCAACCACTGAGCGAAGTTGCAAATAAAATGTCTCCCTCCCCAAGACATCATTCACCGTGGCCGGAGCATACACTGAGACAACAGACAAGGCACGCAGGGAGTGCCGTAATCTGAGTCTCATAATACACTTGTTGAAAAGTGACATTGGACACATCGTAAGAAGCCAATTCATTACAGCGACAGCTACTCCCCAAGTATGACAGCCATCAGAGCGACCAGACCAATAAAAGGTGTTATCCATCTACAGAGATCTGGCCAGTACCTGGTCTGTGCACCTCATAGAGTGCCGCCACTGAAATGCGGAGTTTACGCAGCTCCTGACAAAAGTAAAGGAAGATGATCATCTTGCTGGAGAGATACGCCGTTCCATACGCCTACCCGTATAGGCCGCACCAAATTGGGACCCGAGTGCTGCCATGTAGCGGGAGACACTTCAACACCACACCAGTTCCGATCTCCAAACTAACTGATCCAATTGGCTCTCCAACAGTTTTGACTCTCCCTCATCCCCATCATGATGCGAGCAGCCTTTCTGTCTGCGGTTGCAGCAAAGCTACTCTCGCAGAGAGCAAAAAGATTCCTTTCTGTAGTCTTGGAACTGTGTGAAGTTGTTTTATGGTGGCTGGAGTGCCAATTTTACCACCAACCCCCATGATTTCCCTACAAGTCGGAGGACCGCTTGCAGGGCCAGATGCAGTTTTAACATCATACCCAGGACTGAAACAACTCTACACACTGTGGAAATTCTTAAAGACTCGAAGCTAGTAAATATTGTCCTGTAGCATAAAATTGTGATAGGGCTCATCCAAGTAACCATTTTCCATTAAGCTTAATGTGCATTACATGCAAATTAATTGAAGCAATTACAAAGAAAAAAATTAGTGATTAAACTAAGTGAAGTTGATATTTATATAATAGTTACTGGGGCCATCTCTCATTCATTATTACTTAAAGTGGGTTGATTCATGAGAAAAATCTTTAATTTTGCGTTTTCCCCTGTTCATATTATCTTAGGGTTCTTTAGGTTAAGAACACACAATCCACTCATTGATGACTTTATTGAAAAAGTAACATCATAGCTATTGTCAAATTCATTGCTTGTAGAAATTACTAAAGCCAAAACTTTTCTGCTGAAGTGCAGAATTGTTGCCAGTCCACTATAAAGATTTTTTCAGTTATTTTCATTGAAAATTGATTCTGTGGTCTTGCACCCCATATTTTATCCAATAGTCCAATTGTGACCAGGTTCTTTTCTGTGGAGAAGAAAGTAGTTTAGTTATAATCAGGTATCTATTACCAAGATCTAAATAAAATAGCAATTAAACACAGTGTGCACAGTTTAATTTCAAATGGGCACAAATGTATTGGGGAGGTGTATGAGTAAAGGTGGAAATTAATACCAAAAAGGAATTTGATAAAGCACAAATACTGTTCTTTTATGAATGCTTATTAATACATATTATTATCTATATATATATAATGGACCAAGTCGCCCGAATGGAGCCCCACCTGCCAAATCTAACACTCCTCCCGCGCCCTCCCTTGATCTCGAGGTATGCGCACTGCCTGCTCATGTGCCCGCCCCCAACACCTTACCAAACACACATTTACACACTGCATACAGCGATTCCCATCCATGACAAACATGCTTCTTCTTACAGTAGATGTTCCTGCAGGAACAGGGAAAACCTTTGTCTACAAAACCCTGATTCATACCATCAGAGCTAGGAAGCTAGGACCATCGTCCTGCTTCCACCTCAAAACCGTTCCTGCCCACACGCAGCCGACACGGCATTTCTCGATTCCTATTTGTCCTCTTCCAAACCCCTCCCCATGCTGTCAGTGGCTCCTCTTCAAAACCAGTCCCGCCCACATGCAGCCGACACGCCATTTTTCACCAAACTTCTGAAGTACGCTTACAAAATAAAGCAAACTCTACATGCATTGAAAATTTAGTTCTCCAGCTAGATTCCATGCTCAGAACCATCAAACACTTCACTAAATCATACAAACACATGCATGAAATTGCTCAGTCTAATCCAGCAGCATCTGTACGAATACTTTTTGAGGAAAACCCTAGGCAGGATTTACGACCGTAACTGCGTTTTCCCAAAGTTACCAAAGTTCTGCAGCTTCAACTCAAAAAATGGGATTCAACAAAAGCCTGACGCGCAGAAATGATTCCACAGACAAAATATCTTCATTTTTGAAAGTTTAGTTAAGTTTTAAAGTAAGACAGATCACACAAAAAAAGGAAAATTAAAATAGCAAAAAAGAGAAAATTAATGTTAAGAAACATTTCTGAACCATTTCAAAACGGCCAGAAAACTGTATGCTTATCCCATTTCTAAGCTTAAAATGGATCTTTCAAGTCCCTCTTTACTGGGACCTGTTCCAAACAAACAGCTTATTATCACACTGTTATTCAGTTATAGTAAGAAGGTTCTATTTCTTATTAACTATAGGGGGAAAAGACTATACCATAAGCTATGACTATGAAAGACATTAATATTCTATTCAAATTAAGCAAACATCAATATGAGTATAACTCAAAACTTTAACTTTCTAAGATTGGCTCTTACATTTCTGGCCCCTAATTGGCTATGCAGGAGCGGAGAAAATTATTTTACTTTACTTCAATATGAGGCAATTACTTTTATATTAACTATTCTTTTCAAATCATTAGCAATAACACTGCAAACAAACATTTTAAAAATTTCATATTTCAAACATTGGCTGTTTCTAGAAGCAGGCAAAATTTATTTACGGGTCTGTCCAGTGTGCTGGTTTTGGTTTGCACACAAACTCCTTTGACTGCACCTTTATCATCTGGCATTGTATTGATGACTTGACCCGTTACCCAGGAATTGCGAGGTGTAGCTTTGTCAAAAATTATAGAACAACGCCCCCTGGTTCGAAGTTTTTTCTTGGTGCAAGCCATTTTTGAAATTCTTGAAGTATAGCGTTGCTGATTTTTTCATGTTTCAATTTTTTAGTAGCTTCTCGTAGCTCTCTTTCTGCTCCAACAAAATTTGTTCCATTGTCTGAGCGCATGATTTTGATGTCATCCTTTTCTTTCCAGTTGCGCTCACTTTGTTTTGCGAGGTCACCTACCTCTTTGTATGGTCCACCAACTCCCCATCCAAGGTCCACCTCTTTGGCTAGGTATGATTCGTGACTGCATGAAGATTTCTCTATAGTTGATTCCTATTAAAAGATCAACTTCAGAGTCAATACGAGACGTACCTCTTTAAGATATGCCCACTTATCGATATCTTCTTGTAGTGGAATACTTTCTCTGTTCACTGGAATGGAGACCTGTGTGAAGACTTTTGGCAAATCAATATATTCAACGTCATTGAGACCACAGACTTGTAAATCTGATAAGACAGAACATTGGGTTAGCACTTTTGAATCATCATCGTAATTACTCATAGTTTTGAGGAATACTTGCGTCCTTCTCCCTTGAAGGCTCAATTTTCTTTGGAGCCTTTCAGTGCAAATTGTTACTGTACTGCCGAGGTCTATAAAGGCGTATGTTTCTACATACCTTTCACTTTTCTTGGATTTTACCTTAACAGGAACTACTTGCAGTGCGCATTCTTCACCGGCCTCTGTAAAGGTACAAGTTCCAGTTTCGGTTTCCGTTTCAGTAGATATTGCCACACTAGCCTTAGCTTTAAATACTGATCCACTGTCCCCTTTAATGTGCAGGATATCTGGGTGCTGTAAGGAACATGTCTGACATTTCATTCTCTCTTTACAGTTCTCACTTAGATGACCCTGTTTGAGACAGCGAAAACATAAATCTTTAGATTTTAAAAAGTCAATTCTTTCTGTATGTGGCAATTCTTTCATTTTTCTACATTCGGCGAGAATATGCTGATCACTGCAAAATGCACAAGGTTTTTAAATGCACATGTATCGTTAACAGTATTTTTGACAGAGATTTCTTGAGTTTCCTTTTCGGCTTCATCAGAAATATTGGTGGTGAAAATACTTAGCGGGTCACCTGAAAATAAAGGGACCTGTCTCTGCGGTACCTCTCCACGCAGTGTTGGAGATGTTGGAGGTACTGGAGAAAGTGTTATCATTTGATCAGCTATCGATTTAGTCATTTCAATAATTGCTTTATGGCATTCGAGTTGGCCCTTTTGATATTCGGCTTGTTTCCGCGCTAGCACATTTAGTATATCATTTGCAGAGCTGAGTGTTGGTTTGTTCCTGCTTTTCTACTTTATCTTTAAGTTCATGTAGCGTTTATAGAATACTATCAAGTGTCGATTGTTCAATCAACACTGCTGTAGAAGATGACGATGCGGCTTTCCGCGAATGTCTTTTTCTGTTTCTTAATCGTTCCCTCCTTATTTAGAGTAGCTAATAGCTTTTCATGTAACTCCTCTATCTCTCTTTGCGTCACACAAAAATCATGAAATCTTTCTGCTACAATTAAGCGGTTTCCTGGAATGTTTTTAAGACTTTAGATTTCAGTTATGAACACGGAAAGCTTATCTTTCCTCTGACTTATGTGATCTTTAAGATCCCTAATTATATTTTCTGACTTCGAGTCTGTACTCAGATTACTGCCAATCTCACTTGAGCTCTGTCTAGACATTGCCATGACAACAGTTCAATCAAATGACAGGACGTTTCCTGACAGCAATTTCGTCACAATAGGGACGTTCCAACAAGGCAGATTACTTTCTTGAAACAAGGCTCCAATGACTCAGGGAAAGGCACATCCAATCATCCAAAATGTCTTTTTCCAAGACGTCCTTTAATAATATCACAGTCTCTCAAATCTTCTTAGGTACGGCGACCTTGCTTTCATTTATGATCATGCGAAGATAGTAGATAAGTGCACAGTACCTTCTGAATGATTCAGTTCTTTTTTTTCATTGACGAGTTCTGTAGCAGAAATGTCTTCTGTTCTCGAATGGTAGATTCCAGTTCAGGCCTTAAATAGCTAGCCTAGTTTTCTGACGAAATGTAACTGCGTTTTCCCAAAATTACCGAAGTTCTGCAGCTTCAACTCAAAAAATTGGATTCAACAAAAGCCTGACGCGCAGAAATGATTCCACAGACAAAATATCTTCATTTTTGAAAGTTTAGTTAATTTTAAAGTAAGACAGATCATACACAAAAAAAGAAAATTAAAATAGCAAAAAAAGGAAAATTTAAGAAAAGTTCAATTCTAAGCTTAATCTTGTTACATCTCAAATCGTTACTATTTACTTAACATTTCTGAACTCTTTCAAAACGGTCAGAAAACTGTATGCTTATCCCATTTCTAAGCTTAAAATGGATCTTTCAAGTCCCTCTTTACTGGGACCTGTTCCAAACAAACTGAGCTTATTATCACACTGTTATTCAGTTATAGTAAGAAGGTTCTATCTCTTGTTAACTATAGGGTGAAAAGACTATACCATAAGATATGACTATGAAAGACATTAATATTCTATTCAAATTAAGCAAGCATCAATATGAGTTTAACTCAAAACTTTAACTTTCTAAGATTGGCTCTTACAACGACGATACAATGCCCCGACATGTCACACCAATGTTGCAGTGATTTTCGTCAGAGAAGATGGCGAACCACCTGCCGAAAGGGACATTTGCATCTGTCCCATAGGCAACTCCTGTAAACAGATTTCCACGCACAATATGAATTACAATCTTATGGTTTACCCACTTTTATTCCCTTACGGAGACATTGGCTGGCACAAAGATTTACAACATGTTCCCAATAAAAGAACCGGCAAGTGAATAAGGCTTACTCAATGCCAATTTTACATGTACAGATTAGCAATGAGGAATAAATTTAGTATTTTGCACTCCAGCGGCGATATATTCCAACAGTACGTCGTTGATGCGTATGTTAAAATAGAGAGTGCGCGTCTCAACCATCTCAGATTAGATCAACAAGATTTGCGCGTGGAACAATACAAAGGACTGTCAGACGCACTGCAAAAATAACAACGTACGTGTAAGCAAAATGATCATATTATCGTCGTCCACATTTCTAGGAAGTCCAAGATACATGCAACAAACCTAGCAGGATGCCATGGCCATAGTACGTAAATTCGGACAGCCTCATTTATTTATCACTTTCACATGTAATCCTGCTTGGCCAGAAATTCTACATGCACTGTCGGATACCCAAAGATCGGAGCACAGACCTGATATTGTAGTACGAGCCTTTTGGATTAAGCTGCAGGAATTACATTCTACAACAACATCTTTTTGAGATTGTTATTGATTATATTTATGTAATCGAATTTCAGAAGTGCAGTCTTCCTCATACCCATATGCTGTTTACTCTTCACAATAATTCTAACAAGCAGTCTTCAGCCACGTCAGTTGTTCGTGGCTTTTTCTATGGTTAGATCTTTAGACTCATTATCTGTCATCACCACCAAAACACCTATTCATAACTGTGTCTTTCAAGAAGTATTTATTTCTTCTTGATTTCTGAATTCCTTTCTCACCATTTTCCATTCCTAATGTTACACTGCCGTATGCTACGGTGGGCTAATAAAAAATATTTGTCGTTGGGGGTAAAAAATTTTACAGCCTCCCTTATTATTTTTATTGCTGTGTAGCAATGGAGAGCATGCAACTCCAGCAGGACATAAAAATGGGCTTCAAAAGAGGCCTACCTATGTAAGAGCATAAGCTTGGTTTTGACAGCCAACTGAGCTTAAAGAAAATGTCATCTTTGTAGATCCACTGACTGGCAATGCATGGCAGTTCATGATGAGATTTGTATGTTTTGTAACACGTTTTATGTACTTCAGCTATTGACGGCTTGCTCTTCGTTCTTTGTTCTCTGTGCTGAATAGTTTACCACTGACAAGACAGCACCTATCTGAATACTTGTTGGTCACATTTGAGAATGTCAATTCTGATATTACTACGCCATCCATGTGATGCCTTTATTGTGCGACAATGAGGGCTTTTAACCTCAAGGAGTCATGTCACTCGTAAAGATAAACATAAGAAGGAACTTGCCTAATTGAATGCTGTTACTTGTGAAAGTCGAGTTTAAGTAGTGTGTTTAAGTTGAGTTTAACCTAATGTGTCACCATGTTATTCTAGAAAAGACAAAAAATATTGATTTTTAATTTTTTTTTTATTAGTAATCTAAAAAAGAGCTCTTACTGAGAAGTAGGAAGCATCTTTAAAATTAAGTGTATCAATTCTATTTAGCTAACAGTATATTTAATAACACTATGGTGCAACAACACCAATTCATTCAGTAATGAGCAAATAATGTATTTTTTATTTTCAAAAGATTGCAGAGTAACATCAAATTTAGTAATCTATATCAGCTTTTCTAAATCATAAATTAGGGAAAAATTGAAAAAAATGCCCCTTTTTGAGGTATGCATTTCTGAACAATTTTATTTGCCTTGCATACTAAGAATCCTCTTTGAAAGAGTGAGCATGTTTTCATTATTTTAAAATTTGGTTATGTTCTCTTTGTATTTATCATTTTTTCAACTACAGAACTAAAATAATAGGTTTTGGAATAAAACCCAAAAGATGAGGAAACTATATACAAAAAAAACCAGAAAAAAACAAAATCTGCTGGGGTTCCAGGCCACAAGACTGCCCAGCTCCCTCTAGTCATTCTACCTAACATAGATGATCTCAATCAGTCCTCATGGTTGTCAGGCTTCACATGGAAGAATTTGATGATGATGGTCATGTGGTCCTCTGGCCTTTAATCCATCAATGTAGGGACAGCATGGTACTTTGATCGGGTGGTGGTGGTGGCACAGATCACCACCAGAGAAAACCAGACAGAAAAAACAACAGAGAAAGTAGGGGTTTTTACTGATTTCGGAGCCAACACGAATGATAATAATTATTAAGTGCATATACAGAATATCAGGGTTAAACTAAAATGAAGCTATGAGAAAGCCATTCTAAAATAATTAATTTTAGCAGTTTTTTAAAGTGCTCCACCATATTAGCCTGGCGAATTTCTATTGGTAATCTGTTCCAGATTTTAGGTGCATAGCAGTAGAAGGCTGCCTCCTCACTTCTTTAAAGTTTAGCTCTTGGAATTAAAAGCATACACTCATTTGAAGATTTAAGGTTACGATCTGGAGTGTAAGGTGAAAGGCATCCTGAAATATAAGATGGAGCGTGATTATTTAAGGCTTTGTAAACCATAAGCAGTATTTTAAAGTCAATTATAAATGCCACAGGTAACCAATGTAGTGACATTAAAACTGGAGAGATGTGCTTGGATTTTCTTTTCCTGGTTAAGATTCTAGCAGCTGCATTCTGCACTAGTTGCAATCGATTCATGTGTTTTTGGTAGTCCTGAGAGGAAAGTGTTGCAGTAATCTAGCCGACTGAAAACAAAAGCATGAACTAATTTCTCAGCATCTTGCAGAGTTACAAGATATATAACTTTTGCTATATTTCTTAAGTGAAAAAATGCTGTCCTGGTAATCTGATTAATATGTGATTTAAAATTTAGTTTAGAGTCAATAATTACTCCTAAATTCTTTACCTCTGTCTTGACTTTTAATCCTAAGTGATCAAGTTTTTTTCTAATACCCTCATTATATCCATTTTTGCCAATAACTAAAATTTCTGCTTTCTTCTTATTTAGTTTGAGAAAATTACTACTCATCCATTCAAAAACACAATTAAGACATTGTGTCAGTGAACCAAGAGAGTTAGGGTCATCAGGCACTATTGATAAATACAGTTGTGTGTCATTAGCATAGCTGTGGTAGCTCACGTTATGCCGGCGAGACGGAACAGTAGGAAACCACGCCCCTTGAGGTCAGCCCGGACCCTCTCTCCATTTTGCAGTTTCAATTTAGAGAGATGCCGGCTTCTTTAAAAAGGGAGCAGTGGAATGACGATTCCCTTAAGTTGCAAAAATGCAATGGTCCTGGTCAACGGTCAGTGCACTCACACCAGTCGATGCCACAGGGCCCTCACTTTGTTCTGGAAAATGACCTTCTGTATTGTGTAGCAGAGCATGAGGGACAGGAGCGAAAGATACTGCCAATCCCTCAGACCTTCCGGCGGCAGGTCTATGAGTTAGCACATGCCCACCTCCTAGGTGGCCATTTGGGCACCAACAAAACCCTGGAGCGGATCAAGCTCCGCTTTTATTGGCCAGGAATCAATGAGGAGGTTCGTCGCTTTTGCAGTTCTTGTCCGGAGTGTCATTTGCGACAAATTCCTAGGAAGGACCGTGCTCCTCTCGTTCCTATTGCCCTAATTGATGTCCCATTTCACAGAATTGGGCTTGATTTGGTTGGACCCCTAGAACCCTCAGCCCCAGGACACAAGTACATGGTAGATTATGCTACCAAATACCCCGAAGCTGTTCAGTTGCACCCAGCTACTTCTACAGCCATTGCATGGGAATTGGTAGGGGTCTTTACACGAGTGTCATCCCTAAGGAAGTCCTGATGGACCAAGGAATGCCTTTTACCTCAGAGACGTTCAAGGAGAATGCCAAGTTACTTAAAATAAAGCATCTAAAGACTATGGTATATCATCCTCAAACCGTTGGTCTGGTGGAGGGATTCAATCAAACTCTCAAACAAAATTTCATCTACTTTGGAGCACTGTGGATTCACAGTACCACGACCCACCAGGTAGCCTAAATACTTGGCTTCGCTCAGTCCAAATAAATATTTCTTGGGATTAATCCGAAGTCTGGCCTCACCAAGTGTCCGCAATATCACTTTTACCTGCTGTAGGTGTTCCATCCATGTGCTGGAATAGATGACCACGTCATCCAGGTAGGCAGCACTATATGAGTAATGGGGCCTTTGCACTTTGTCCACCAGACGCCGGGAAGCTGCCAGAGCCCTGTGTAACCCAAATGGAAAGACATGATACTGCCAGTGTCCGCTAGGGGTACTAAACACAGTCTTAACCTTCGCAGAGTCCGTTAAAGGAGCCTGCCAGTACCAGTTGAGAAATTATTTTATATAAATCAGGTAAATCTATCCTGGTGAAAGAATTTAATTTGCTTAAAATGGAGTCCCAGGGTTAAAGAGGATCAGTATTGGGGAGATGTACTATATTATTTCTAATATCATTGATTTTGTGATTAAAAAATATAGCAAGAGTCTTACAATTTTCACGGGAAGTTTTTTGGAGGCATTCCATTGAGTAACCTAGGTTTAGCAGATGGTCAGTTGTAGAGAATAAAACTCTGGGATTACTAGCATTGTTATTTATAATTTTAGAGAAATAGTTTTTGTATTCTGTTATTTTAGCCTTCATTATATCATAGTATATAATCAGTTTAGTTTTTTCTCTATTTATGCTCAGCTTTCCAGCATGTTTTGTTTAGATCAGACACTCTTTGGGTCTTCGATGGTGTAACAGTGCTGAAGGATTTTTTAACTGTCTTTTCAGGAGCGACTATGTCAGCAGAAGCAGCTCCCACTTTAGCATTAAAATTTTCTGCGAACCAAGCGCCAGGTCCTAGCCTTTCTTGGGTTGGTGGGGTACTACCGCCGGTTTGTGCCCTGGTTCTCAGAGAGAGCAGCGTCCTTGACTGATTTAACAAAGAAGAGGGCTCCAAACATTGTGGTATGGACTGAAAAGACAGGCGCTGCATTTAATGACTTGAAGCAGGCCCTTACATCCACACCTGTTTTGAAAACACCTATCTTTTCTTTACCTTCCATCCTCCAGATCAAGAGTTCCCAAACTTTTTTCGGCCGCAGACCCCTTTACCAAAAACTTTTAAAACCGTCTACCCCCTAGTCATTTACTTTACTTACTCAAATTAATAAATTTCTACAGTACTTAATATTTCATCTTAATCACTTGTAATTAATGATTGAAAAAGATAAAAGGACTACGGAATATGGAATTATCTTGTGCAACATTTAATATCGAAACCTGCAAATTAAAGCAAAAACATACGAGCAGAGTTTTTTTTACATTTTTAACATTTATGAAATCCATCCATCCATTTTCCAACCTGTTGAATTCAAACACAGGGTCACGGGGGGTCTGCTGGAGCCAAACCCAGCCAACACAGGGCGCAAGGCAGGAACCAATCCCGGGCAGGGTGCCAACCCACACACCCATTAGCACACATTAGGAACAATTTAGAATCGCCAATCCACCTAACCTGCATGTCTTTGGAATGTGGAAGGAAACCCACACAGACACAGGGAGAACATGCAGACTCCATGCACGAGGACACAGGAAGCGAACCCGGGTCTCCTAACTGCGAGGCAGCAGTGCTACCACTGTGCCACCGTGACGCCCCATTTATGAAATAAATATGTAAATTCAAAATAAGAACAAATAGTCCAAGCTGTACTGTCTGCATTTCTTTTTTCGTTCAGTCATATTATTATCTGAAGAAATAAAAACTTATATTAACAAACAATTTCGACAGCCCCGTGATAAAAAAAAAACCAATAACATATGTACTTACTTGAAACAGAAGATTTTTGTTCAAACACGTGTCCTCTGATTTTCTTTTTAGTAGTACTGCTTCTCAATAAATAATTATATTCAAAGTTCAAATCACAAATAAGTACATGTCACATCAAATGAACCAATTTATAGTGTTTTATGAAAGCATGACCGCACAAGACTGATAGATTCTGCTAATATCGAATATCCGTCATCTTGTCCCACCGCAAGCAAGTGCGGACATGCAACAGTTTTTCATGTCCGCACTTGCTTTGTTACGTTCGATAACACAATGCACAGATATGTTTGTGCTACATGTATTTTCATGCATTCTTACGTGTGACTCTTTTAATGACACATTTTACTTTTTCGTTTGCAAGTTTGGTATGTAATGTGCTTTTATCAAAAAGTGTTTTTTTTAATTATTTTACTTCTTAATTAGGTACCTATTGGAATCATAGATATTTCGAAGTAACAAACAAATAGTAAGGGGGTCTATTATTGCTGTTGTTGACCCCCAATTTTTTTTATTGAAACTATTGACTCCTAGAAAGTTCAAATCGACCCCACGGGGTCGATATCAACCACTTTGGGAACTCTTGCTCCAGATGGACACTTCGGACACAGTCCATTGGACTGTGCTGAACCAAAGTGTCGATGGTGTGGAACACCCCATCATGTTGCTGAGCCAAAACGAGAGACCAGGCTTTGGCGATTAAAAAGGCGATTACGTAGCTGAGGTACTACCTGTTAGGCTTGGAATTCACCCTTGTCACAGACCATGCACCTTTACAGTGGATGGCCCTGCACAAGGAGTCGAATCCGTGGGTTACCCAGTGGTTTCTTGACCTCCAGCTGTACAAGTTTTCACTCATTCATCGTCGAGGCTCTTTTCAAACCAACGCCAATGCTCTTTCTTGGGTTCATGAACTTGTGGTCAGGGTTGCCCAACCCGAATGGACTGGGCTGAGGGGCGGGCCTTGTCACACACATGCACATGGGAAGCAGCTAAAGGGCTTGAGTGAGGGGAATTCTAAATCAGACCGTATGTGGCAGAGTGCACTGATTCTTTTACTCCTTTTCCTGCAGATCATTCACGGGAGATTCCGCCTGGCCCTTTTGACGTCACTTCTGGGTCCGAGCCTATGGAGGAAGACCTGGCTGGCTCCGGCCCGTTTGATGACACATCCGGGCTCAAGCCTATGACTGAAAACCCTTATGAGCCTGACCCCTTTGACCTCACTTCCTGTCTTTCCCTTTAAAAAGCCTCCATCTTTCCCCTACTCCCTGAGTTCTGTTTTGGACTCCAGTTTTGTTTGCAATTTTGCAGCCAGGAAACCAATTATACAGGTGGCTGCTCCAAACCTTGCTATGAGTTGTGGTCAACTTTGTGACAATCCTCATATCTAATGATGAATTTACTATGTCAATAATACTATCAATTAGCACGCCAGGTACTTCTTTGAAAAAACTTGCTGGTATTGGGTCAAGGATGCAGGAGGGGGGGTCTCAGTTGAGAAATTATTTTTATATAAATAAGGTAAATCTATCCTGGTGAAAGAATTTAACTTGTTTAAAATGGAGTACCGGGGTTTAAGATGATCAGTATTATGGATATGTACTATATTGTTTCTGTCTTTTCAGGAGTGACTATGTTAGCTGCAGCTCCCACTTTAGCATTAAAATTTTCCACCTTACTATTTACATTATCCTCACTATTGTAGTAAACACTACAAACGGACTGGTTGCTTAAAATGCTTGTAAACTTTGAAGATGCAGATGAATCAAAGAAGCGCCTTCTTGTTAATTTTTTTCTATCATTATTTCTATAATGAAAAGCCAAGCAAAATTACACCTTTTCTTGACTACCTAAAAAGGTTACAATATGCAAGCTTTCGAGGCAACTCAGGCCTCTTCTTCAGCTTGCCTCCAAACTGCTATTCGGCACATATGTCCACACCCGCTTGGCACCTCTCACCGGGGGCAACTCCAGAGTAGTAGAGAATCCAGCCCCTCTCAAGGAGATTGCTTCAAGACTCTAAGCTGTGCATCGAGGTGAGCCCGACTATATCTACCTCTCGACCTCGCATACTAGCTCCGGCTCCTTCCCCTTCAGAGAGGTGAAATTCCAGGTCCCAAAAGCCTGCTTCTGTAGCCGAGGATCGGACCGGCAAGGTCCCTGCTTTCAGCCACCACCCAACTCACACTGCACCCGACTTCCTTGGCCCCTCCTACAGGTGGTGAGCCCATGGGAAGGGGGACCCACATTGCCTTTTCGGGCTGTGCCCGGCCGAGCCCCATGGGTGCAAACCCGGCCACCAGGCACTCGCCATTGAGGCCCACCTCCAGGCCTGGCTCCAGAGGGGGGCCCCGGTGACCTGTGTCCTGGTGAGGGAAAATGCCGTTCAAATTTTTTATTCTTCATAGGAGGTTTACTGAAATGCTCTTTGTCTCATCCCTCAATTAGGAACAGTTTGCTTCGGGTGACCCTACCAGGGGCATAAAGCCCCGGACAACAGATCTCCTAGGATGATTGGGACACGCAAACTTTTAATGAATATGTTTAATAATTTGAGTAGCTCAGTATTTAACCTACCAGTGTGCAAGGAGATGTACATGTTCTTAAATGATAAATTACAATAACTATGTCAAGTATAATTATGCTCTTGAACTAAAACTAACTAGCCTAATATCATCATAAAGTCAATGAAATCAAAGTATAATGATTATCCCTAGTATATGCAAATAATGTCATTTTGTCATCCAATGAATGCATGACATCAGTGTTTCTAGTGTAAAAGAAAGACACACAAGTCATCAAGGTTTGGAGTTTCCGGCCCCGTATACTGTAAGAAATATTCAAAACAAATTAAATTGTCAGTGCAGTATTGCATTTCCCTATACAGCTGACAGTCAAGATGGCGGAGGGGAGGGGCATTTATGATGAGGGACCGGAAGTAGAGAGAGGTTTGCTGGGAAGGAGCCGAGATGGATGCTGGGAATGCTGACGTCATCAGGAGTCGACAGAGGAAGGGCAGAAGTGATGGTGCATGGTTGGCGAGTCGAGGCAGAATCATGGCGGCAGTGCATCTTTCTTTCTGCAAAAAATAAAGAGAGAGAGGTTAGTACCCTGCCATTCCCTTCTGGCATGCGACTTCACGATGCCGTTTGGGTCCGTACACGGCCTCCTAATTGCACGTGCGTGACATTAGCTATGGAGAACTATTTTCAGTGTGGCAGTAGACAAGCACAATAACCAAGCCATTGTTAGTGATGAAAAACAGAGGATGGGAGTTGTGGAGTTTTAGCACATGTTTAAGTGTAAGCCCATTTCAGAGACACTTTTACTTTGAATTAAATCAGCCTTTAGCAGTGCATTTACATTTTTTATTTAGTCTTCATTTGCAATCCTGTTTATTTCATCCTTGCCATTTTTGTGTGTTCATCTCTCTACCAGTCTGAGGATTATTTTTTTTAATTATTATCTACATCTAATAGCGTTTAATTTTTGCCCTCCTTTCCCCAGTTCCTACCATAGGGCGATGCACATGCACATCACATTGCATATATTCTTATTATGCAACTTAGTAAAATTTTGTTAATTTCTAGAATCTGTTTAAAGTGCCAATCACAACCGATGTCTGTGAAAAATCTCCTAAGTATGCATCTTGCCTTTTAGCTTGCAGGATGCAGTTTGGAACAGGCATTTGTGACGAGTATCACATTAAACATTTTAACTTTTTTTATAGCCTATTTTTCGTTTTATTGTTTTAAGGCTTGTTGTGTTTTATATTTTTTAGAAAAATTAAATATTTATTTGTCTACTGTTCTGAGAATGTCCTGTATCATAAAGCCTACACAGCAATACATAACTTACGTAAAAGTATCATTTAATGCTTAGCAAGGTTAAAATTTGGAGGCGGGGGTTGGCGGTTAAAGGTCAGTTTTGTTCCACACGTTGGCCCTGCTTACTACACTTTGGAGTACTTGTTTTGAGGGTCGGAGTAGAGGATATAATGCTACAAATCTGAATGTACTTGGTTCTGCCAGCTAGGAAGATCAAATTTAGGAGTGTATTGATCAGCTTTGATGCCAAAAGAGTGTTAAATGCTTAACTGTAGTCTATAAACAGTACGCTGGCACATCAAGCCTGCTTACCATCTGTGGAAATATGCAAACTGCAGGAAGTACAAAATATCTGGAATGTTAAATTTAATGTGTTGTAGCACCAGTCTTTCAAAGCATTTCAATACAATAGGAGTGGATGCCCAGGGAATAACTGAAATAGTTAATTGCTTTTTAAAACCTGCAATGACAATAATTTTGGGTTAACTACTTCTTAGACATTCACTCTTTTCCTTACACACCGATGTTTTTTGGCATGATAACTCAGATATGGCAATATGGGCTTGGGATGATTTAATACCCTCACTCAATATTGTGTTTCAATGACTATGAAAATGTAATATGTTTTAGAATTTGTTTTCTTTTAACTATAATGGGAGTAATATCAAATGTTTTTTCTCTTTCTCTTTTTATCGTTGTTACCAGTGGTATTTTTGGCATGAAAATTCTGCTGAGACTATACAAGAATTTTGTGTGCAGATGTCTCTAACATGAACATTAACTAATGAAATCTGTATCTCCTTTGCTAATGACTAGCAAAGTATGCAAGTTTACAAACCTTTACATCCCAAACAGAACAGAAAAGTGAGATGCTAGTCCCTGTTCTGTCTTGATTTGTATCAGATCAGTGCGATACACTCTGACATCTTATCTGACAAACTACATCTCTATAGATTCAAACATTAAGTAAATTGAAAGCCTCCCAACTATTGCTCAGGAGACTATATTGGCTATGAACTGCCCAAACTGAACAGGCAAAACCTCAATTTCAGAACTTAACAGCTTTGAAGGCACAAAAAACAAGCCACAATAATGTGGAAAGAACATGTAGACAACACAGACACTGTTATTAATACTCTAGGTCCAAAACATAGCAAAGGATGTGGCCTTTAAAATCCATCCATCCATCCTCCTTTATCCAACCCACTATATCCTAACTACAGGGTCACGGAGGTCTGCTGGAGCCAGTCTCAGCCAACACAGGGCGCAAGACAGGAAACAAACTCCGGGCAGGGCGCCAGCCCACCGCAGGGCGCGCACACACACACAATTTAGAATTATCAGTGCACCTAACCTGCATGTCTTTGGACTGTGGGAGGAAATCAGAGTACCAGGAGGAAACCCACGCAGACACGGGGAGAACATGCAAAATCCACACAGGGAGGACCCGGGAAGCAAACCTAGGTCTCCTAACCACTGTGCCGCCCAGCCTTTAAAATTACCCCATGAAACAAATCTCACCCCAAGATCAGCCTGGCCCTAGAAAAATGGGAGGATGTAAAAAATGGAGGACAGAATTTTACATTCAAAAGGAAGAGTCAAGAGTATCAAAATCTTTATAAAATTGAAAGTGAATTAACAAAAAACAGAGAAAATATATCAAAAGGCTTGCCAAGCAAAAAAGAACTGCCTAATAGGCAAACATCAACAAACATGTACTAATATGTGTAACTAAAAAAAATCAGAATCCTAGAAAAGTAGCAGAAAACCCCAAGAAAAGTAAATCCAAGGAAACCATAAGCAAATGAGAACTCACCAAGCCAGCAAAAACATTCAAGGAATGGTGAGGAAGTGCATGTCCCATGAGCCTTTATATGACTGGAAGCAACGATGATGGATAGGTGGGCACTTTTATCACTCCAAAAATATATTTAACATCAGAGAACAAATCTAAGCATGTATAATCTATATAAGAAACAAATCTAACATAAAATAACTAACTAAACAAATAATAAAAATAACAATATTGAGATAAATTTTTATAGTAAATGAATTGAAAAGAAACAACAACAAAAAAAAAAGAAATGTAAATATATTACCAAGAGAAGCTTAATACTTAGCTTGAACAAAATCTTGTAGAGTTGTGCTTCTTAATGCAGAAACACCTTATTTTGTCAGGTGTTGTATTCAATTCAAACACTCCCTGTGCCCACTGGCAAAAATGTTAGTCAAACCTAAAAATCAGTGGCATTTCATCATGAGGGCTTGCACAGAAATCAATACTTGACCACATCCCTTATCTATGAATATATCATTGAAAGGTCCAAATTCTATTCTGTTTAAAAATAAACAAAAAACAAAAGTTTTTTTGTCTTTATGAATGTTCTGCCTGCAAGGAATCTTTATTTTAAGTTCAAAAAGGGAAATAAAGTGAAGATTTGTTATTTTTATATTATGTGGGACAAGAATGGTTTAAAGTGTGTATCTACTGAGTTATTACTCCTTATTGATATATTAACTTGATACATTAGGGGTGACCAAATCTGATGACCTACCCATCAATTTTGGACCCAGCTTTCTTTTCAGGTTAAACAAAGAATTAAAGTGAAGGTGTAGCTTTTTTATTATGAGACCTATGAATGCTTTACAACATGTATCAACTGATTTCTTATTTTATTACTGCTGCATTAAATTATTGGGGTGGGGGCAGATTTGATGCTCTACACATCAATTTTGCTCCCCCATTATTTTCATTTCAAAAAAGGTAATAAAGTGAAGATTTATTCTGTTTAAATTATGGGAGTCAAGAATAGTTTAAAGCATGTATCAACTGATTTCTTATTCTTAATTGATACATTAAATATAAGGAGGAACATACTGGGTGACCTACCTATCAGTTTTGTCTCCCCCTTTATGATTTTAAATAAATATATTTAAATTACTGATGTCATGTGATAAGCAGATATGTATACTTGCAATTGATGAGAATGTAATAATAATAATAATAATAATAATAATAATAATAATAATAATAATAATAATAATAATACAAACACAGGGGGTGCACAGATCGGTGTGTTTCTTCATGCCGGTCCCAAGCCTGGATAAATTTTGCCAATATGTATAATATTTATCAACTTATATACAAAACTTTATACAACAACAGATGGTCTGTAGGATGACGTTGGATATCAAGAACAGGAGGAGAGTGAGGACAGATCTGAAGATCAAATGATGGAAGATGAAAAAGGAAGACTGTGAGGTTGAGTTCAGGGAGGAGTTAAGGCAGGCACTGGGTAGCAGTGAAGAGTTACTAGATAGCTGGGCATCTACAAAAGAAGTAGTAAGAATGACAGCTAGAAGGATGCTTGGTGTGACATCTGGACAGAGGGAAGGAGGATAAGGAAACCTGGTGGTGGAATGGGGAAGCATAGCAGAGTATACAGAGGAAGAGGTTATCGAAGAAGGAGTGTGGTAGTCAGAGAGATGAAAGTAGGCAGGAGTATAAAGAGATAAGGCATAAGATGAAGAGAAAGGGGGCAAAGTTAAAGAAAAGGCGTAGATGTGTTGTATGAGAAGTTCGACACTAAAACGGGAAAAAAGGACCTGTGCCAATTGGCTAGGAAAAGGGATTGAGATGGGAAATACGTACAGCATGTTAGGGTAATAAAGGATAAAAATGGAAACATACTCACAAGCAAGGAGTGTGTGTTGAGCAGATGGAAAGAGTACTTTAAGAGACTGATGAACAAACAGAAAGAGACAAAGAGAAAGTTGGATGATGGGGAAATAGTGAATCAGGAAGTGCAATGGACTAGCAAGGAGGAAGTAAGGATAGCTATGAAGTGGAAGAAGAATGGAAGGCCACTGGTGCAGATGACATACCTGTGGAAGCATGGAGGTGTTTGGGAGAGATGGCAGTGGAGTTTTTAATCAGATTGTTTAATGCACTCTTGGAAAATGAGAGGATGCCTGAGGAATGGAGAAGAAGTGTACTGGTATCGATTTCTAAGAATAAGGGAGATGTTCAGAACTGTAGTAACTACAGTGGGATAAAATTGATCAGCCACATTATGTTGTTTTGAAGAAGTAGTGGAAGCTAGGTTAAGAAGGGAGGTGATGATTAGTGAGCAGCAGTTTCGTTTCATGCCGGGAAAGAACAACTACAGATACAAAGTTTGCTCTGATGGTGTTAGTGGAGAAGTATAGAGAAGGCCAGAAGAAGTTTCATTGTGCGTTTGTGGACTTAGAGAAAGCATATGACAGGTTTCCCAGATAGGAGGTACTGTATGAGGAGGTCTGGAGTGGTAAAGAAGTATATAAGAGCGGCATTGGATATGTACGAGGGAAGTGTGACAGTGGTGAGGTCTCCGGTAGGAGTGACAGATATATTCAAGGTAGAGGTGGGATTACATCAGGTTTGAGACCTTACTTATTTGCAATGGTGATCTGACCAACGAGATCAGATAGAAGTCCCCATGGACTATAATGTTTGTGGATGACGAGTGGGAAGGAGGTCGAGGAGACCATGTAGAGGTGGAAATATGCTATAGAGAGGAGGGGAATGAAGATCAGTAGGAAAAAGAAAGAATACATATGTACGAATGTGAAGGAGGTCAGATGTTGAGGATGCAGGGAGTAGAGTTGGCAAAGGTTGGAGCTGCCAGATAAGTGGAATAGAGGAAAGCCTAAGAGGTTTGTAGATGTGGTGAGTTGTGACATGAAGGTGTTGGGTGTAACAGATGAAGTGGCAGGGGACAGTAAGATAAGGAAAAAGATGATCCACTGTGGTGACCCCAATTGGGAGCAGATGAAATATTAATAATAATATTAATAATGAAAAGAAAAATTAAAGAGAAGTATTGACAAAATGCAAGAGGGGTACAATTTTTAAAATTGAGGTAAATGACAGAAATTAATTCCCATGCTTGTTGGTGGCTTTTAAGTTTTAAATGGGTTTATCAAGTACACTATTTTTGCATTTGCACTCCAAAGATTATCATTTAGAGCATTAAAAGATAACCTGTTGGCAAAATGAAGCAAAACAAGCATTTTCCCAGCCAAAGACGAATTGTGGAAATTCATGTTTTAACCTTTAAAATAGATTTATTTCTTAAAATGTCTTTTTGTTATACCCATATAAAGCATAAAATATTTAAAAGCATACAAAGGCAATCAAATTTTCCTAAAAGTGAGGGATTATGAAAATACTAACCCACTGCTTCCCCAAAGGATTTTTTACACACTTTTCATCTTAACTCCAAAGTGAAAAACATTATCAACAAAAAGGTACAGCAGCAAAATTTCTCAGAAAATATTTGAGGGAATTGAATTTTCATAACTGAACAATGAACTAGAAAAAGTGACCCTATCCCACCATGATTATTATGTTATTAAGCTTTAAAGAGTTTTATTTTGCATAATCTCTTTTCTTTTTCTTTGCGTTTCAGCATTTAGAAGCACAGAAAAGTGTAATTGCTTTTAAAACCTACAAAAAATGTAAAGTCTTTTTTAGAACTGATGGGTGATCGTCATTAGATCTCATGTCTAGTTTTTGCAACATCCAGACTTTCCAAAAATGGTGTTTTGTATTTTTATTTTTATTTTGTAGCACATACAAACTAAATAGCAAACTGTAATGCAACAACGCCACAACTAAATTAACTTTATACCTCAAATAAGGACATTTTGTATCCCATGACAGAAAGCACATGTCATATCATAAGGATATATCCATCCTTTCATACTTGCAAAGGTAAATCAAAAAGTAAAGGTAATTTGAAAATAATGCAGTAACTGCAATGGCAAGAAACAATCTACAATACGTTTGCAATGGTTTATGTGTAGTTTGAACATACACAGTGCTCTGCTATTTGTCTAGTTGAAGCCAAACTAATTAACATGGATGCTCTGCTGTGTAATTGTGCCATTGTTGAACAGCATGCTGTAGTGAAATTTCTTTGGGCAGAGACTTTAAAGCACAGAATTGTGGTTTGGAGAGGGATCAAATTTCTACAATCTCCTTTAGTTAAGATTTTTTTTTTTTTTAAATTGATAAGAAATTCCACGTTTGCATGCTTCTAAATGAAGAAACACAATAAGAAAAAAAGAGATCATGAAAAATAAAGAACCTAATCTGTATGGGAGAATGTATTTTCACAATCATTTTTCAATTGTGAAAATGTGATTCCCTCAAATTTCGCTTATGTACTTTTCTGTTGCTAATCTACTGTGCACACACATGTATGAAGACATTTATTTATTATTGAGTTAGTTAGTTCTAGCCTTGAGAGTTATTGCATTGTATTTCTGGGTTGACAATGATAGATTGGCCATCTAGCTCTGTGAACATGATTAGTTGTGTATTGTTTTGTGTATTGCATTTACCCCATTTCCCAATATTTCTTCAATTTCTTTTTCCTATAAGGTTTTTTTTTGGGACTTTTTAATTGTCTTATTAAAGAGTCAAGGTTGTGGGTCTGTCAAAAACAGGACCTGTTAAATCCCATTAAGGTATTCCTTGTGTGAGCTTGACTATACAAGAAATAAATGGTTTTTGTTGTTATTCACTAATGTTTTTTTGGTACAAGATGCTCTCCGATTGATGTGTACTGCTTATAATCAGTGCCCCGGTGAACTGATCACTCTTTTTTTAGCATTTCCAATAATTTCAATTATAGACTGTTACTTTGAACTGTAATCCTTGCATTAACATGACACTGTGGCAATTTGTTGTCGTTCCTTTAAGAAAATCTGTCTTTTCACAAATACTGTTTTTTTTTAACATTTTATTGAATTTATTAAAAGTTTGTGAAACTTAAATAGTAGAAAATGTAAGTAAGTAAATATATGGAATAAAAAGGGGAAGATAATCTGCTTCCTCAAATTAAATTTTTATTCTAAAATATTATAAATTAGATGCCAGGTTTTAAACATTTTTTGCACAGATCCTCTACATAAGTATTTAATTTTTTCCAATTTCAAGTAGTATATAACATTGGTTACCCACTGACTGAAAAGAGGTGAGTTAGGAGTCTTCCAGATGAGCAAGAGAAGTCTATGTGCCAATAGTGAAGTAAAGGTGATTATAGTTTGTTTGTCCTTCTCCACTTTAAGCCCATCTGGAAGTACACCAAACACAGCTGTTCATGAATTAGGAGAGATTGTGACACCCAGGCTGTCTGAAAGGCATTTAAAGATTTGGGTCCAAAATTATATTCTTTTGGTGCACCCCAAAAACATATGACCCAATGAGGCTGGAACTTGATTGCTACGTTCACAGGTTGGATCTTGCAGTGGAAACGTTTTGGACAATTTTTAACGAGATGTGCTCGATAGATGATTTTAAGTTGAATGATTTGTGTGTATGGAGCTTGAGTGAATCCTGTGCATTGCTGCCTTCCATTCCTGTTCTGAAATATTGAGTGAGAGATGCTTTTCCCAATGTATTCTGGGATCTTTGAAAGGGAGGGACTTTAAAAGGTTTTTATATATTACAGAAATGCTGTCTGAGTCTTCAAGATTGATTTTTTTTTTTCCTGAGTAGAAGTAGGTGAGAGGTGAGGAAAGTTGAGCAGGTTTTGTTTAACAAAGTTTCTAATTTGGAGGTAGTGAAAGAAATGTGTTGCAGAAAGGTTAAATTTGGAGTGTAACTGATCATAGGATGCAAAGATGTTGTCTATGTACAGATCTCTAAGTGATTTAATCCTGAATGTTTTCCAGACATTAAAAGCTGTGTACATTTGAGAGGGAGGAAAAAGACTTATCGTACAGAGGTGCCACAGGTAAAAGGTTCTCTATCTTAAAGTACTTCCTGCATTGTTTCCATATTCTGAGTGAATGAAGCATAATTGGGTTATTGGTATAACTTCTATATACTGGGATACAAAGAAAGGAATATAAAGAAGTGGTACATGATTTTATTTCTATTGCGGACCAGGCCTGTGTATGTTCATCCATTTTTTGTCCTGGGGCCTCATGTATAAATGATGTTTACACACATAAAATGTTCAGTGAGCCCGTTTCCATGCTCACATTGCGAAGTATAAAATCTAAGCTTGGCGTAAAGCCACGCACATTTTCACACCAGCTAAATGCTTGGCGTAAGCAAGTTTTCAAACTGGCAGCACCCAGCGTCAAACAGTGCTTTTGTTCAAATGTGGATTCCCTTTCTTTTTTAAGCCAGATCTCTGATGCAGCTTTATCAAATACACTGAAATTAACCACATATTGTTTATTAGTTTAAGGCATCTAATTGTAATTAACCTGTAGCAATATAATGGTTCATGGAATGGCCAAACTATTCCAAATACCATAGCTGCTTTAGCATTGTTCCTCTCAATGGACCACTCAGAGTATTTATCCCACTGTATCTGAGTGTGGAATCACAGCTCTACAGCAGCTGATCAGGTTATCAGTATATAGCATCAAGCACACACTGCCTCAGCCAAGCGACATTTGAACTTCTCTCATACGACAAACGCTTCAGAGCCTTTCCTGTATAGACCTCGCGGTTCAGAAACAGTTTCATCCCAAGAACTATAAATGCTCTCAATCAGTCCATCAAGTGCTCCTTGTAGAACTGTTTGTACTTAAAGTACAATTACCTCACTGTAAACTTGCGATACAGTTATAATATTGCACAACCTGAGGCACTTTATAAAGAGCATATTTACAAATGATGA
This sequence comes from Polypterus senegalus, assembly GCF_016835505.1. Lineage (NCBI taxonomy): Eukaryota > Metazoa > Chordata > Cladistia > Polypteriformes > Polypteridae > Polypterus > Polypterus senegalus. The sequence goes on from NC_053155.1 coordinate 163,328,328, forward strand.
CGATATTGTTTTTTGGGTCCTCTGCTCTTCTCAATCTATATGCTTCCGTTAGTTCAGATTATCTCAGGGCACAAGGTGAGTTACCACAGCTATGCTGATGACACACAGCTGTACTTATTAATAGCACCTGATGACACTGACTCTCTCGATTCACTAACACAATGTCTTACTTGTATTTCTGAATGGATGAATAGTAATTTTCTCAAGTTAAATAAAGAGAAAACTGAAATTTTAGTGATTGTCAATAATGGATTCAATGAGGTTATCAGAAATAACTTGATGCATTAGGATTAAAAGTCAAGACAGAAGTAAAAAACTGGACTGTAACCTGAATTTTAAATCGCATATTCATCAGACCACTAGGACAGCATTTTTTCACTTAAGAAACATAGCAAAAGTTAGACCTCTTATATCATTGAAAGCTGCTGAGAAATAAATTCACGCTTTTGTTTTCAGTCAACTAGATTACTGTAACGCACTCCTCTCAGGACTAGCCAAAAAAGACATAAATCGTTTGCAACAAATGCAGCTGCTAGAATCCTAACTAGGTAAAGAACATCCAAACATATTTCTCCAGTTTTGATGTCACTACACTGGTTACGTGTGTCTTTCAGAATTGACTTTAAAATTCTGCTTATGGTTTATAAAGCCTTAAATAATCTCGCTCCATCTTATATATCGGAATGTCTGACACCCTATATTCCAAATCGTAACCTTAGATCCTCAAATGAGTGTCTCCTTAGAATTCCAAAAGCAAAACTTAAAAGAAGTGGTGAGGCGGCCTTCTGCTGTTATGCACCTAAAATCTGGAATAGCCTGCTAATAGGAATTTGCCAGGTTAATACAGTGGAGCACTTTAAAACATTGCTGAAAACACATTCATTTAACATGGCCTTCTCATAACTTCACTTTAATTTTTTCCTGATACTCTGTATGTTCATTATAATAGCTATTAATGGTGGCTGTAAAATCCGTACTAACCCCTACTCTCTCTTCTGTTTCTTTTTCTGATTTCGTTATGGTAGCGGCCTGCACCATCAAAGCATCATGATGCTCCAACATTGATGGACTAAAAGCCAGAAGTCTACATGACCATCATCATCAAGTCCTTCAGGCAGAACCCTAAATACAAAGAAGACTGTTTCATTTATGTGAGGCAGAATGCCCAGAGGGGACTGGGCGGTCTCATGGTCTGGAATTCCTGCAGATTTTCTTTTTTTCTCCAGCTGTCTGGAGTTTTTTTTGTTTTTTCTGCCCTCCCTGACCATCAGACCTTACTCTTATTCTATGTTAATTAATGCTGATGCCAGGGCACAAGGCAGTAAACAAACCCTGGGCAGGGTGCCAGCTCACTGCAGAGGTAAATATCAATAAAGTCAAATGTATACAACATATGAGAGCAAGAATAGAAATGTGGCTCTACTGTAGTCATTAGGAAGGCTATAGGATATCAATTTCCGGTGTTTAACCTGGACATTATATACAGGATCAGTCTGCGGTTACTCTTGGCAAATTCTGAAATAAATTCATTCATGTCTAGATTTTCTGTGATGTTTTTCTCATATTCCAGAATGACTAAATTTCTCTTCCTTGAATGCAGCATTATTTGGTGGAGTGGAGTGAGAATGCGGTTCAAAGTAAAGAAAGAGCTTTCGCATGCAGCTGAAGACACACCAATGATGAGTGCTGTGACATATAGCGAATGCAACATAGGGAAGGCCTCTTTGTACTGCTGAATGCATTTGCATGTTTCAGAGAGATTAGCATCAGGTGGCAGTTTTTTGATCAACATTGCTTCTGCACATCAATTTCATTTTGCAAGCTTTTGCTGTTTTGCTCTGTGCCTGCAAGTGCCAGAAGTGGTTTCAGGAGAGAATGATCAAGAAAGATCAAGAAGATTCTGATTTTGGCAGGAGAAGCAATGTGGCCCTTAATAATTCAACATTTCTCTGAGAGAATCTTGTCTCCATTTCATCACACTAGCTCTATCAAGAATACTGAACATTAAAAGTCTGACTAGGAGTAATTTGTTCATCAGAGTCACCATGCCCAAGCGTAGACACGACTATCATCAAGCTGTGAATTAACTTTCCGTTTCCTTTTGAGTGAATTGGTAGGCCTACTTTCACACAGAGAGAAATGCTCCTTCCAGAATGAATCGCATCTCATCTCCTTCAGTGTGGCCAGTGAAGCAGTCACCACCTCCCCAGCAGTGCACAAATCCACTGCATGTGCCTGTAAAATTGCATTGGCAATTCTTTTGTAAGTAGTGAGAAAGATAAAACCTCAGCACACCAAGCACATGAAGGAGGAATTTTCCTATATTGAAGAAATTCTGCTTTTTTAATTGAATCAAAAGACCACATGCCTCTATGTAAATGTCAAAAGGGGCAGTGTCAGGCTCTGCTACCTCTGACAGAAGCCCCCTTATAGCTTCCTCATTGTTGACAATGGACTTTGTGACATCATAATGACTGGTCCATCGTATTTCTAGGAGTCTTTTTAGTGTGGGTGTATTGTATGTGTGTGAAACATAATGTCTGTGTCAAAATGTGTTCAATGAATTTGACCAGTCAAAGAACTTCTTAGTCAGAGGTTCTGATTCCATTGTATGTATCACTGCTAAATGGAGCTGGTGGTTGTAGCAGTGTACATATGGAATGTACTTACCAAGCTTTGTTTTGTAACAAAGCCTGGACACCACCCCTTGCCCCAGACATGACAGAAGCACCATCAAAACACTGACACACTAAATTGTCTGGGCTGTAACCTAGCTCAGAGAGATGTGACAGAATTTGGTTACAAATATATTCAGCATCAAGCTGATTCAGTTCAATTAAGCCAATCAGATGTTCTTCAGGGATGGAGTTCTGGATAAATCTAATCACTACAGACAAATTCTCAATGTTACAGCGATCCTTGGTACCATCACTTTTAATGCAAAGTCCAGGGTCCTCATGTATAAACGGTGTGTACGCACAGAAATGTTGCGTAAGAACTTTTCCACGTTCAAATCATGATGTATGAAACCTACACTTGGCGTAAAGCCACGCACTTTTCCATGGTACCTCATACCTTGTCGTACACAAGTTCTCTGGTCGGTTTTGCATACTGGCGGCACCCAGCGTCAAAGCAATGCTACTGTTCCTGTGTGGTTACTCCTTATTTTCCTGATGCTGCTTTATAAATACACTGAAACTAACTGCATATTGTTTATTAGTGTCATGCATCTGATTGTAATTAACTTGTAACAATATAATGGTCCAGGGAATAGCCATAGTATTCCAAATACCATAACTGCTTTGGCGTTGTTACTCTCACTGCACCTTCTTCTTCTTCTTCTTTCAGCTGCTAGTTAGGGTTGCCACAGCGGGTCATCTTTTTCCATATTACTCTCACTGCGCAACTCGGAGTATTTATATAACTATCTGAGTGTGAATCACAGCAGCAGCTGATCGGAAAGAGAATTATCGGTATACAGTATCAAGCACATGCTACCTCAGCCATGGCAAAACGTTTCAAAGCCTTTCCTGTACGGACCTTGCGGTTCAGAAACAGTTTCATCCCAAGAACTTTAAACGCGCTCAGTCAAGTGCTCCTTGTAGAACTGTTTGTACTTATAAGTACAATTACTTCACTGTAAACTTTCACTACAGTTATAATATTACACAACCTGCGCCACTTTATAAAGAGTGTATTTACATATGGTGACTATATCATTTTCAAGATGAAATGCAGCAAAATATGTTTATTATATTATACAGGTAAAACTTTAACTTCATTTAAATAATCCATATTCTTCACTGGGACTGGCGTGAAGGATAGAATAATTAAACATGTAGTACGAAGATAGTTCAATGTTCCTTAAACGTTTTGAAGAATCGCCGCTCTGAACTTACAGATGGCTTAATATCTATTACAGAGCTGATTGTGTGGCGATCGGTTACTCGGAGAAAGAAAAGCAAGGACTGCAGGGGTCGGCCACGTCAATATATAGTGAATATAAAACAGAAAGAGAAAATAACGACACAGCTAAAAACGCAGCGGCAAATTTTGACATATTTTAAACGCTTGTGTCATGAGCATGAGGCGGCTATGCAGTGTCCGCAACGGATGTGGCCATCCACCGTGCATAAGATACCATATTGAAGGGGCCACCGATTCTTTCTCTGTATGGAGCCGCCCATGAGTACTGCTGCAATAAATAATTTCATTGAAGGTCGCACACAATCACTGCACCGTGAAACCCATGTTTAATAACGTGCTTTAACTCCTATCATCATGAAAATGATATCACGTTGTCACACACACGTGCTTAGGAAGCAGTCAACAAGTCCTAAGGCGAGCGAGATAACAAATGATAAGGGTTTGTTTCATGGTACTAATGCCTCTCTCTTTGACCTTATAGAACTAAAGAAGACAATTGAAAATATTCACAACATAAACAGTAACAGACGTCACTTCCGGTCCCTCATTGATGACGTAACTTCTGGCTTCTGGCGATGACATCACTTACAGTCCCCTCACTGATGACGTCACTCCCAGCTCCTGACGACGACATCACTTCCGGTCCCTCGTTGATGACGTCACTTCTGGTCCCCCTCTGATGATGTCATTTCCCTTTTCATCATTTCCTGCAGCCATTTTGTCTTCCCTATAAAAGCCACCAGTTCACCACTTATGTTTGTGGAATATTTGGATTTTTTTTCATTTATTTGGACCAGCTTTGCTGTCAAGTATATGGGGCAATTCCCCAACACTTTTTGAGTTGTTTCTTCAACTTATTTATCACAATGTATACATCTTAGTATTTTAGTTATTCAGAGAGCTGTAATATCACGAATGTAATGGATTCTGTGTCCAGTCGGAGGAAGAGAGCCGGTTTAAGAAGCAGATTCACACACATAGAGCACATAGAAGATTACATACAAAACAAAGCATTTAACGTGCTACATTAATTACGATGTGATTTGAGAAACTGGTTAATTAAATGATTTTAAGATGATGTTTATGATGTTCTACTTTAATGACAAAATAAACTACATTATTAAAGTGGAAATTTCTAGATTGAACTTGACATTTCGTGCTTTTTTCCCCACTGTGTGCCTTTTTTTCTCTGTATTCTAAAAAGCTTTCATATGACACTCAAACGGTGGGCTACGACTCGTCTTTTCACGGCAACGGATATCTGAGCTTTCAAGTTTCTCCAACACGCTATGTCACTTGATCAACTTCCTTTTGTTGATTACACCACAGTTTAATTAAACAAATAGTATGTTTTTCCTTTGCCTCCACTGCATGCATTACATTGGGACCAAACACATTGAAAAATAAATACCAATAGATGGCTTCAGAGGTGGAATAAATTGACTGTATACTGAAGCACATTCCATTGCCAAATATAAAAATACAAAGCATAACATTTCACACAAATGGGTTTTGTAAAACACATCGTAACTACTATACGTTGTTACTTTTTTGTTTACTCTCACCAAATGTTACATGTCAATCAATATGGTTAATGTGTTTAAAATAATTCAGATTAAATTAATATAAACTAATAAAAAACTTAGAAGCATTGGCCTTTGGGAAATATCAAAAAAAGTTTGTGAGCTGTTGTTTATGACAGAATGCATTGTTAATGGAATGCACTCTCTACTGAGAAGATGTCACAAACAGTAAAAAAAAAATCCACTGCTCATGTTAGCTCAGCGCTTCTAATCCTTATTCATCGAGCTACGTTTGAACTATGTATAGCATCACCAGATTTCAAAAACTTAAGAAAACTGTCAAGTGAAATGAATGTTTGTGGATTATCAATACATTTTAAATGATTGTGCCCAATAATACGTAGTGTCAAGAAACAAAACTATAAATATTACATCTTATAAATGCAGACTGGTAGAATGCATGATACTGCAAAGAATAAATTTAGTATTATTGGTCACATCACTTCTGTCACCATAATACTCTCTTATCATAAATGTCCCTTCTTTGCATATTATCATTAATTTATCTACTTCTATATATAAAAAGATTAGGTAAATTGTGCAATGGTTTCATTCAGTGCTCATTTTTCTCCAAAGTGTACATCTATATATCATTTTTTCGTCTTCATTAGGAGAATTCAACAATGATACTCTCATGTCAATACAACCACTCCGCTAAGAACAGTAATGGTTCAGTTATGTGTTAACAATTGACAAATGATGTGGGTGGTGCAATAGTATCTTTGCTGTATCACAGTAAGGCCATCATGGGTTTGTGTCTTGGTTACTATCTGTGTGAAATATTGTAAAAATTAGTTTATTGCTTTCATTTAACAAAAAATTCCATCATAGTCTGATAATGAGCAAGGTGAGCTATCAAGGTGGGGTATCAATGATATATCAAAAGTGAATGTGCATCTTGTTTCATGTGTATAACAAAACAAAACATTTGATTGTGAATTTCAATTGTTGTTATGAGTAATGATTGTGGGTTTAGGGGTTTAAAATTATTAAATATTAAATTAATCAGGTGGAATGTGTTCTTACTTTTATTCTTAATGGGTGGTACATAGTAAATGTGTTAGAGACTAGAAATGTGCTTCTGTAACTAGAAGACTGTTTAGGAATGGAACAGACAGGAGAACTATCATTTGTATTTATGGAAATATTTTATTGTTTAACTATGATGTGTCTAAGGTGACTTTGTACTGATCACCTACCTTGAAGAATGTGTTAACGAGGGAGGGATGTTGCTGGTTTTTGAAAGAGGGTCCAGATGTGTTTAGCCTGCTGCTTTTTGTTGCTGCAGTATGTGAGTGGATCTTTAATGCCAAACTCATTAGGAATCTCTGAGTTCTCTTTTCACTACAAAGGTGTCTACAGTGATGTCCATAATGCTGTTTCTACAATCAGTGCTTGTGACAGATTTGACTGTGATGGCATCTTTTCTTTGTTGTGAACTCGTTTATTTTATGCTCCACAAAATACTGTAAAGTATTAATAAATTAAATGTCTCATTTGTTAATGCAATAATAACATCTGTTAATTTAAGGATTTTATCTTCTTTCTCAAACGTTCTAACCTATATTATGGCAAAGTAGACAGTTAAACTTTTAAATAAGTCAGAGCAAAGAAAACATTTTGAGGACAAATGACAATGCTCATTTTCAATTTATTATAATTTTTTCTTACTTACATCATGGAACCCCAAATAATGATTGATTAAATGTTATCTCAAGAAAAGATGAGGGCTAATAATAATACTAATAACAGGTGCATTAATAAAGATACAATGTAAAAGGGGAATATTTATTAAAAGAGTTGGGACTACATGAGTGAGGTGTCTTATTTTTTTTTAGTAAAACACTTGCTTATCATATACTACATTCTGCCTATCAGCATCAGTTATATATATTTTTTAAGATGTAAGGTACCAGAAGCCACTGACAAATCCTTCTCTTTATTACTAATCTATAGCAGTAAAAAATAAAAGTTTGGCTGATGTCATTGAACGTAATCATGTGTTTGTGTAACGTTAATGCAAATAGCCAGGAGATGTCTTTAGAGAGGTGAGTGTCAAATGCTTCAAAGCTTCAACACAATTTCTGACACAGTTGCTTCAGATGTTTTGATGCATTGTGAGGTTTCACTCAACCCATCATTACCAGAAAGTAACAAACTTTATAGTAGTTTTTGGGGAAGTTAAGAAGACGTAGACACAGTTTGTCGAATCAGTATTCTAGTGTTTAGTTTTTGGCAATATGGAGAGAAAGAAGACACAAAGGGAGAACCTCTGATTACTTACAGAATGGAGGGTGCCAACAAGGAATGAAAGAGAAAGAAGCCAGGGACTTTGTACTGTCAAGTTCTGTGAGCAACATTGTAAAGAGGGTTTTTTTGCCTACATTTTTGGAAGAAATCTTCTTGCAGGGCATTAATGAAGAAACCTTTTTATCTGTTTTTATTTTTTTGTGTATTTCTTCTAAACTGTGGAATTTTTAGGTGAAGAACTTGTATGTATTATATATAGCTTCATAGTTTTACTGCCTCAAGTATTTATTTATTTTTTTTTATCTGAGCGAATGTGGATACTAGTTTTGTGTGGATTTTGCATGACATCCAATTTTTAAAGTTTTAATAGTCTGCACTGGAATAATCATTTTTCTAATACAGTACATTGTATTATTATTTTGTATTTTTAACAGTCTATGTTACCTTTATCTTACGTACCTCTGGTTTCAACTAGTTAAGAACTACTAGGTGCCCCAATACCAAGATCGTGCCACGGGTTAAATGCCATGGGGTTCCGCACTGGTGTAAAAGAAGATGGTGTCAAGGTAAACAAAATATATAATGATATCTCTTAAAACAAACTAAAACACAACACAATTAAGCAAGATTCCAGACCAAACCGAAAATTCACACAAACTCTTTCTTTTGGTGAATTTCTGTCTAACTAATATTAACTGTTACATATTTGTAAGTTAGGAATTAAAAATTGCTAGTATTTTGTTCTGAGCTCTTCACTTGTGTTGCTCAATCACTTTGGAAAAAGGCATCTGCTAAGCAAATACATTTAAATGTAAATGTAAACGTACTGAGCAAAATTATAAATGAAATAAAATAAAATAAAAAATACTGAGAATCATAACAACAAATTGGTCAGTGTAAAGATGATTGCATTGTAACACAAATGCTCAATGTAAGTTAATTCCACTTTTGGAGTACAACAATGTGCTTTGCTAAATGTGTGTTTCAATTGGAAGCCTCAATATAATTTCTTAAAATTTACTAAATTTCTAACAGACTAATAATTTGACAAGTACCACCATCTCTTTTTGGTTAGCAGCTTGAAAAATACACCTGTTCTTTCCCTGCAATATAACAATTTGTTCCTCTTGCTGAGTCTACATTGTGTCTTCCTTACACATCTGGTTTTTGGGTGTTATTTTGCTGGACTACCATAAGTCTCCTAAATACCACATTTTGCCCCTCCTTACTATACTGTCCCAAAATTCCATTCCTAAGTGTTATATGTGAGTTTTTGCTTTGAAATGATAAACATTTTTTGATCATGTTGTATATATGACCTGCTACATCCACATTCTTGAAATCTTTAAAATGATTATATCTCAGCAAGTGTCTGTACATAGACATTTTCAAGGCTTTCAGTTTTTTGCAAAGAACAGAAAGTACACCCTTCAACTAAATGAGTGCACAAGACAAGATCAACTGATGGTGTACAGACACAGATCAAGGTGAAAGCTGCAAATACAAATTTCATTTTCATAAATTTGCTGTAAACTTGCTTTGTGTGGAGTTTAATTTCCTGACTAAACTCTCTCAGTCTAAAGCCTAAGGACAACTTTAATGTGTGGAGTTGAGTCAGAAAGTGGACTTCTGGGACATCTGGGTCATCATAACCCCCTCCCCATCCAGAATAACAATGAAGATGCTTGAACAAAAATTTTAATTTACTTTAATTTAAACAGTGTCTGAATACATTAATGCCTTGCCGTGAGCTGGCACCCTGCCTGGGGTTTGTTCCTGCCTTGCACCCTGTGTTGGCTGGGATTGGCTCCAGCAGAGCCCCGTGACCCTGTGTTAGGATATAGCGGGTTGGCTAATGGTTGTATGGATGGATGTTATAAGATTGTGTTTTAGACAAAAATGAAAACACCCATAAGTTCAAATATGTAACATCTTGTTATAATTTAAGACGCCTGTGATGGAAAACTGATGCAAATAATAGAGGATTGCAAAAAAAAGCTCTTAGGTTGAGTTCTTCATTCACTTGCCTAACTTCCAATTATTATACTAAAACATTCTCTTCTTACTTTCTTTCTTTTTCATTCTTACATTACCCTAGTCTCTCTTGACCAATACAGTTTGTATCCAGACTGTGGCTCTCTGGTTTAGAGTCATTAAATACACCCTTCCAGGTTCACTTTTGTCTAGACCTACTACATATAGTGATTCCTGGTGCCCTGCATACCTGTGAAACATGTAGCTCTTAAAGAGAAGATTCTTGCCAAACTTAAATAAGCAAGTTGTTCTTCCACATGACAGGATTGAGGTTTTGGTTTTCTGATCTTTTGTCAGATTTTACCAACTTAAGTATCTCCTGATGTAGATGGTCAGTGATCCATGGCTAAGTGGTCTAGCTCCAAAAGTCCAAGGAGAAATTTTCTGCTTTCTCTCCAAATGTCACTCTGTCTTCGTAGCCATCAGAAAATTTACAATAGTTCTCTGGTATTCTTTACAGTTACATCCCATTGTGGTCACCTCCTTCTCCCACTTCTATGCACATTAATGCACGTAAGAAAACACAGGACATTTCCACCCTGTATATTGTGATGTGCTGAGTAGATTTTGGGACTGATACAAGTTCCACAAACTAGGACTAGCTGCTAGGGTAAACAGCATGAATTTATAGTGGGGAAAGCAGGAGGGGTGTGTTTGCAGGAAAGGAAGTGGCGTAAGGTCATTTGTGGGTGCCAGTAGTAAAGTCATCAGTGGGAGCCTGAGGTGAGGTCAGGAAGATGTGGGAGTGATAATAATGTGTGTAATGGAAGTAATAGTTTTTTCCCACTTTATCAGGTATTCCATATAAATGTAAATTGAACATGTATTTAACATATGTCTTGAGATGTGGAATCATGTTAATATTCAAAGTAATCTAATTAAATTGTCTTCTTCAGTAGTCTTTTACCATCAAATGCTGCATACTGATCAACACATTGTTTAGCCACCTTCCACGTTCACCTGATGGCTGTTTTGCTGTGGTATCACTGAAATAACATATGATTGTGCACACAGCAGAGCGAAAGGGTATATGGTTTGAGTTTTGTTCATGTGTATGAAATTATCATTGTTATTTTTCTAGAAATAGTGCAGAAGGGGATCACAGCATTTGAACATATTAATTCTGTTACGCCTTAGTGTAACATGTGATACAGTCAAGGATGATATTCTACTGTCCAGAATATTTGGGGTATGTCTGGCACTGCCTCCCAGGGGTTTAAGTCTTATGTGGGGTGTTTTTTTCAGAAAAGCAAACAAGATACTGAACAATGGAAGTAAAGAGTTTGCTTTGTTTTCCAAAGCCCTTCATTATATAACTTTAAACAAATCAGTTTAAAGTACATCTTTATTGGCTCCTCCATGACGTTCATATGAGAAAGACACAGACTCTCAATAACAGGAACATCGATCCCATGTATTTCATTGGTCATATTTATATTTTAATATCAAACATATTGTGGACTATGGCCGGCAGCTTATTCCGGCCAATACCCCCAAGCCACCAGGTGGAGTCCTCCCTGTAACGTGGAGATGTCCCGGGTTCCAGCAGAGCATCAAGGACCTTGGAGTCTCCCTTCACAACCCTGCTGGATACCATGGGGACTGCCAGGGGACGCTGCAGGGAGGCACAGAAACGTTTATTTGCCTTATAACCTGGAAGTACTTCCCAGTCGTGGGGACAGAAACAATGTTATACTTCCGGATTAAAGAAAAGGAGTTTTCTCCTGACCTGGAAGAGTTAAGAGTCACATGGACTGAGGGACAGAAACACTTCCGGGTCGAGAAGTATAAAAGGACTATGGGTAACCCCAGCAAGCTGAGCTGGAGTTGGGAGGAAGTGTGACAGAGCTGCTGGGAGGAGTGGAGGATTGATTGTGTATTGTATGGTTTATTGGAATAGTGGTGCTTGCGCACAGTAGTAGTAATAAAAGATAAAAAATATTGGACTTATATCAGGAGTCTGACGTGTCCTCGGAGGGTTCAAAGACGCGTATATAGCGCCTTTATTACAATATATAAATATAAAAATGTAATAAAAATCAATTAAAACACGTGAAATTACTCCAAGTAAAGACCAGATTCATTTAGCCTATTAGTCAAAAATCTATAAATGGGCTCAAAATGTGATGTTCTACCATACAACAAAGAACAGTGTTGAACAGCTATACAAAAATAAAACAACACTTCACAAAACTGGAGTTAAAACAACATATGGAGAATGTAGTAAAAATAAAGAAGTGTTGTTTTACAAGGCTTGTGGAGGCCCTCGAGGACTCAATCATCAGAATCTCATCTTCCATATGCCCAGAGCATGCTCTGCATGTGCTTTAGTGGACAGTGTTATACTTCTTTTCAGCCATAATACAGATATTCAACCCTGGAATTTGCAGGTATTTGTGAAGAAGATATCCACTGTCTCCCAGTAACCAACCACCAACAAGCACTCCATCCCTTTCCATCAGACACAATCCAGAGTTTTACCAAATTTAAGCATCATGTTATCCAAGTAGTTCCTTGATGCTCTGTCCTTGGTCCTCTGCTGTTCTACATCTGCATGCTTCCCCTTGGCCTTATTATTTGTACCATCGAACTGTGATATAATTTTTATGAGGATGATAGATCTATTTCACTGTTAAAAATTGAAGTTCATCAGAGTTTAATCACCTCACATGTTGCTTCAGTGAAATTAAAATGTTGGTGAAGCATAATTGTTTAAATTGTGTGCAGCAAATTCAAAGTCTAATTGGCATTAAAGAATAATTTAAGAAAATTAGCTTCTTTTCAATCACTCCTGGTAGACATTTTCATACCTTCTTCTTCTGCAAGGAATCTTAGGGTCATTTTGGATTCCTCCCTTTCCTATTCTACTGCCAATCTGCTACAGCAACAACTACTCCCCGAGTGTGACAGCCATCAAACCGACCAGACCAATAAAAGGTGTATCCACCTACAGAGATCTGTGCAGTCCCATCAGAGAGTGCCGCCATTGAAATGGGAAGTTTACTCAGCTCCTCTGACAGCACAGGAAGATGATCATCTTGCCAGAGAGACAAGATGTTCCATATGTCCACCTGTATTGGCCGTCTCAAACTGGGACCCGAGTGCTGCCGTGCAGTGGGTGATACTTCGGCATCACACCAGTTCTGATCCCCAACAGACCTTACCCTATTGGCTCCCAACAGTTTCGACTCTTCCAGGGATGGGGCTCCCGAGGTGTTTCCCCGATCCCCTTCATGATCAGTAGCAGAGCTACTCCCACGGAAGGGAGTAAAAGCAAAAAGGAGTCCTTTCTGCAGTTCGGGAGCTTTGTGAGGTTTTTTTTACAGTGGCTGGAGTGCCATTCCTGCCACCCACCCCCATGATTTCCCTGCAAGTTGGAGGACAACTTGCAGGGCCGGATGCAGTTTAACGTCACACCCAGCAGACGCTGGAGACTCTTGCAAAACTGCAGGGTCTACAGAAGTTTCCAGTTTGTGAATTCTGACCACAGACTGGTCGTTGCTACTTTTAGGATCCAGCTTAGGTCCAGTAGGTTACCACCTACTAGAAAAATTAGCCTGGACTTGGCCAGACTCCAAGACCAGGCTATTTCTAATGTGTTTGCATGCAGTTTGTGTGAGGAACTTTCAGATTTGGGTATGACTGCCAATCCTAATGTGATGTGGGAGACCTTCCGTAACAAGACCCTGAAGGTTGCTGAGGGTTGTGTTGGTGTTCCCAGAAGGAGGTGTTTCATCTCGCAGGGCACCCTGGATTTTATTGAGAGAAGTCGCAGTGCACGGCTCAATGGCAACTCTGGCCAGTATCAGGAACTGAGAGGGATGGCTGTGAAGGCTCTGAAGTTAGATAAAGAGGCGTTTGTTAGAGGAATCTGTGAGCAAGTGACACACCATCTGTGGTCTAGTGAACCGTGTCCTGCTTACAGAGGAATCGAAGCATTATGCACATCTGAATCTGTTCCTTGGAGAGTCACAGTCAGGGCAGCTGATGGAATGGTCCTTACGGATGACACTGCAGTTGTGACCCGCTGGGCTGACTACTTTGAGCAGTTGTTCAAAGCTGGCCCTACAGCTAGGACATTGAATATCTCTGGGTCCACAGTTTTTGAGGCTGATCCTTCAATTATCTGTGAACCACCCAATCTCACTGAGATTGCACAGGTGGTGAACCAGCTGAGGGGCAGAAAGGCTGCAGGGATCTGTGGTATCCGGGGTGAACTTCTACAGGCTGGTGGTAAGTCTGTCCTCCTGGCATTGCAAGCAATCTTTGCTTCCATTTGGAAGACTAACATCATCCCAACTGACTGGAAAATGGGAGTTGTCATCCCTATCTGGATAGAGAAGGGTGATTGCCTGGGAGGATAACACTGCTGTCAATGGCAGGTAAGGTCCTTGCCAGGGTCATCCTCAATAGGATCCATGATCGCTTGCTCACTTACCAGTGAGTGGAACAGTCTGATTTTACGCCTAAGATGTGTATCATCGACCGCATCCTGGCACTGAGGGTTCTCATGAAGCACACATGCGAATTTCTTTGCAGCCTTTGTCGATTTTCGCAAAGCGTTCGACTCAGTTGATCGAACTGCCCTGTGAGAAATCCCGAGGGTTTGTGGGATCCCCTCGAGTTTGCCGGATATAATAGCTGGTCTATACACTGGTACTGGTACTGTAAGTGCTGTGCATAGTGGATGCAGGACCTCTTCATTTTTCCCAGTTAATTCTGAAGTTCGTCAGGGGTGTATTCTTGCTCCTACTCTGTTCAATGTTTGTAGAGCTGGGTGTTGGGCAAGGTCGTGTGGTCCAGCAGCTGTGGGGCATCTGTTGGTAAAGAAAGATTCACAGATCTTGACTTTTCTGACGATGCGGTGATCTTCGCGGAGTCAATGGAGGTTCTGATTGGGGCATTCGAGAGACTGATCAAGGAATCTGAGTGTCTGGGCTTGTGAGTGTCCTGGATAAAAACTAAGATCCAGGCCTTTAATGACCTCTTGGGCACATCCATCAGCAGTGTCTTTTTGCAGAGAGAGTGTTGACCTTGTTGAGAGGTTTACTTACCTTGGCAGTGACATTAATGTCTCTGGTGACTCTTCCTATAAAGTCAATAGGGAGAGCATGGTGGGCCATGAGGTCGCTGGGGTGTTGTCTATCCCGATATCTATGCAAAAGGACGAAGGTCCAAGTCTTTAGAGTCCTTTTGCTTCCTGTTTTGCTATATGGTTGCACAGACATGGGCACTATCCTGTGACCTGAGGCAAAGACTGGACTCCTTTGGCACTGTGTCTCTCTGGAAAATCCTTGGGCACCATTGGTTTGACTTTGTGTCGAATGAGTGGTTGCTCATGAAGTCCTGAATGAGGCACATTACCCGCATTGTGAGGGACCGTCAGTTACGACACTACGGAAATGTGGTGCGTTTCCCCAAGGGTGATCTGGCTCGTAAGATCCTCATTGTTGGGGACCTGAGTGGCTGGACCAGGCCAAAGGGTCGCCCATGTAACACCTGGCTGCGGCAGTTAAAGGGTCATTTCTGAAGGGTGGGACTGGACCAAGTGTCTGCCTGGGGAGTTGCAAACCGGGATCCCAAGTTGTTTCGCATGTACCAGTGCATGCTTCCCAACTTGACGTGACTTGATTGATGCTGAGAAACTTGTCCATGCTTTTATAACATCCTGAATCGACTACTGTATCTCCCTACTGGCACGTAACCCTAGCAATCTCTTTATCACAGCTGCAATTTGTTCAAAACTCTGCTGCAAGAGACCTAAGACAGATTTGCAACAGCAAGCACATAACATCCATACTGCTCCACCCTCACTGTTTTACAGGATTGAATACACTGTACAAATATCTTACTAACCTGCAATAATACAATGGTACCCGCTTCAGTCCTTATGCTGCTATCCACCCACTATGGTCCACCAGTTCTGGTAATGTCCATGTTGCCAAAACTTAACTGTGCTTAATGGGGCAACAGAGCCTCTGGCCTCCCTAAATTAATTGGACAAGTGAACTCAATTAATTCTTTTAAAAGGCAACTTAAACTCATTTGTTCATGAAGGCATTTAACTTACCCTGACATTTCAAATCCTTCTCTTAGTCCAGGATTTGTATCACAAATTATATTATTTGTTCAGTGTTCTCTTGTTTTATTTATACTTTTTTTGATTCTGGTTTATTGTCTCTTATTTTACTTCAAAACTTTGTTTTTCCTGTGTTTATTATTTAGTGTTTTATGCTGATTTTTCTGCTCTTACCCTGTTGTTCATTTTGAATTATAGGGATATAAATAGAATTTCAATTAATAATAATACATATTTAGTTAATAGTATACAATAAATTAAAATTAACTTAAAATTAATAATTAGCAGTTAATTAATAAAACATTTATTTATTATAAAAATTGTATTATTATTAGTAGTAGTATTTTTTTTTGTTCAGTTTAATAACTTTGCTGATGCTTTTCTATCCTGCTTTCTCCAGAAATTTGATGTGTCTGTCATTTGTTAGAAGAAAGTTAAGCTGGCAATTATGTTGGCCATGCAAGTTAAGACAAGTTTTAGCTCCTAATTGTGTTTAATTTTGTCAGTTTAAGATATTTACAGCAACAACTACATCGTCAATAACATGTCTGTTCTTCCTTATTTACAATCTCTTGTTTTATTTTTGTAAGAGCTAGCCTAGGTAGGGAATGAAATGCACAGAGAAGTAATGTATTTCATGACTCCAAGTGGACTTGTACAGATAATGCTGCATATCACCAGAAATAGAATTTGAAATTGTGTTTCTATTTTGTGCCCAGCAAAGCATGTGCAGCAAGTCCACGCCAAAAACAGCTGACATGTACTTTTTTTTTATTTTACATTAAATATTCTTAATTATAATACAAGAATATTTGCTTAAAGTGATAAGCATTCAAATTCATTTGTATTTAATATTCATTAAACAGTTTTGTTTCTGTAACCAGGGAATATGAAATGTGAGCTGAGGAAAGCAAATAACAGTAAAGAAAATCATAGATTGTTGTTGGAGAAAAATAATTTGTAATTCAATACAAGTAGCAGTACATTCTAAAAAGCCTGACAAGCCTGGTCCCCAATAAATCAACAGCAGTCTAGGTTTAAAATTAAATGTAATAGGTACTGTTAAAATGTTTGATCAAATGTTTGGTCATTGATAACAATACAGATGGCTTCAACCTGAAGTGACTATCTCACCACCCAATCATAGAATGGGGACTACAGTTTTCACAAAGCTTTGGGCACTTCTCCAGGATAAAAGCAGAACTTCTCCTTAATTTTTTTTGTTTATCCTAGCTACATTGGTTATGCCTTTTGCTGTCAGAAGAATGAGAAAAATGCCCTCGTTCATATTTCTGCCCAAGGTTGCTCTCTACTAATCTGATGCCTATATTTTGTGATAAGTTAAAAATGTCATAAAAATTATTCCAAACCTCATGACTCATAATCTTTTCCTTTATCTCAGGAGATAACTCTTTTTAAATAAAGAAATTTTAGTTGGAGTGTAACTATACATTCATTTTGACTCCTGCCTGTAATTGAGAATGAGGTTCACTAATACTTTAGATAGGACTAGTACATCAAATAATGTATCCTTCTGAACTCTACCACAAATTAGTCAAAACATAAACAACAGGGGTGATTGTACTTTATGGTGGCCCATTCTAATGGGTTATATCAAATAATTATATGATAAATACTACAAGTAATCTAGGAGTTATCTTTGACTCTAGCATGTCATTTAAAATGCACATTACAAAGTTGTCCAAATCATGTTTCTTCCATTTAAAAAATGTTGGGAAATTAAGGTGCTTTCTAAATAAGCAGGATTCTGAGAAATTCATTCATGTATTTATTTCTAGTAGGATTGACTACTGCAATGCGGTGTTCACTGGATGTTCAAATTGTTCTTTATACAGCCTCAAGTTAATACAAAATGTTGATGCAAGAATTATTACAAGAACAAGAAAATATAAACACATAACTCCAGTTCTTAAATACTTACACTGGCTACTAGTCAAGTTTAGGTCAGATTTCAAAATCCTCCTTTTAATATTGTGACAGGGGCTTGGCGTCCTTACCCAGCCGGGATGCCCCTGCACACTATATTCAGGGGGAGCAGCCATGGACATTGCAATACCTCACCCTGAATGCTAGTTGGCTGCCTCCCTGGGGTGGAACAGTGCCTTGGGTTCCCACAGGGCATCCTGGGAATTGGAGTTGGGTACAGCCCTGTTGGATCCCATAGGAACCGTCAGGAGGCACAGTATTTGGGACTCTTGAGCCTGTGTGGGCAACAAATTCGTCACACCCAGAAGTGCAGCTGGAAATTGGGGATCAAGCACATGGAGCACTTCCGGGTGAACTATAAAGGGAGCCAGCGACCACCACTCAGGGGTGGAGGGGGACACGGTTGCTAGGAAGGAGTGTTGGTGCCAAAAGGAGAGTAAATAATTGTGTTTATTGTGTGCTTGGGACTGTATTGTCTGTGGGTATGGGGAAAGTGTAGCCCACAGACAAATTATATAAAAGTTTATTTAATTTTACAAATGCCTCCCATGTCTAACCTGTGTCGGGTCGGGTGGTATATAGCACTTATCTTACACTGGTGTAGCTGGCAGGATTCCAGTTCGTCCATTTGGATCGGGACCTGTTTAAAAAATTTTTTTGTGTAAGGACCCGGCACAGCAGCGCCTTCAAGAGGTAGGTGTTGAACCTGGGGATGATTGGCCCTGGGCCTACTCCACATTTTCATATGCCTACCTCCTAGATGGCGAGTCGTTGGATCCTCGCTGTTGGCCTAAGCATGTCAACCAATCTGATGATGGAGAGGCGAGCGACTGCGAGAGCATTCCTGATGTTGACATGGGCCCGCTGCTTGCTGAGAGACAAAGGCTGGAAGACGAGTGCCTGGAGTCTCACCCCAATGATGTCATGTCTATAGAGGAGGGGGCGGTGGAGAGCCAGGGTAAAACCTCACTGTGTCAGGTGTGGGGGTGGAGAAGGTGTGTTGACTCCCCACTGGTAAAAAGTCACAGGCGGAGATGACGAACCTCCATTCCGAACCTGAAGAACACCCGAAGGGGCCACTGGGAAGAATGCAGGGCTTGAGTGGCGCGCGATTGGCGAGAAAGGACAAGGGGAGCCCGAGTCCTCCTCCGATCAGAGAAAATAACTTATTTCTGGTTGCAGGGGATGTGGAGGCCATTTTCCTTCCCATGCAGTCCTCTTTTCAGATTTTCCAGGCCCTACAAGAAGCAAAGAAAGGGCTGGAGAAGAAGGTCAGCACGCCGATAGAAGCCATCCTGAAGTGGGCAAGGCGAGGAGGGGCTGATTCTTCGAGTCTAACCAATGCGACGGTACAGGTAAGTGAGGCTTGTGCCATAGATGAAAGAAGTGGGCAGGGTGCAGCGGCAGCAGTGAACTGTACTGCTTGTCAGGCAACACCTCCTTCTGCAAAAGACGCAGCCGCAATGACTGACAGTGCAGCAGAGAGACGTGCAGGGAGGCAGGTTAGTGATATCAGTTGCCAAACTGCTCTGCTGCAACTGTTGGCGTCAGTCTCACGCACCTCCAAAGGGGTACAGATGGCATGGGGTCCCTGTTCTTTCCATAAGGGGACCCTGATCGTCAGTGTGCCCCAGAGTAGAAGGAGAACCCGAGAAAAGGTGGGGACTTCTAACAGTGCACAGCGTGGCCCTGTCTGCTCAAAGGTAATAGATGGCTGCGCTGCGAAGGGGTGAAGATGCCATGATCCCTCAGCTGAGCAAACGTCAAGGCAGGAATTCCTGTCCTGCTTTCACTCCCGCAGGGTTTGGAGTACAGGGGAGTGATATTGCTACGAATGTGGGCAAAATAACATAAATTCAAATTTTGAATGTCCCTAAAGTCTTGGGGCATCATGCATAACACTCACACTAAAATATGGTGTACTGACAAAAGTGGAAATTTGAGGATGCACAAAAAATTAATATGAACAAAATAATGCATAAGCCAACTTCCATGCACTTCAGCTATAAAAATCCCAGTCAGCGTGAAAAGTAACGCATGTGCATGCACCTGCAGTCCCTACCCAACTCCTCCCAGAATTTTGTTTATTTTAATATGCAAATCAATATATACACTCACCTAAAGGATTATTAGGAACACCTGTTCAATTTCTCATTAATGCAATTATCTAATCAACCAATCACATGGCAGTTGCTTTAATGCATTTAGGGGTGTGGTCCTGGTCAAGACAATCTTCTGAACTCCAAACTGAATGTCAGAATGGGAAAGATAGGTGATTTAAGCAATTTTGAGCGTGGCATGGTTGTTGGTGCCAGACGGGCCGGTCTGAGTATTTCACAATCAGTTACTGGGATTTTCACGCACAACCATTTCTAGGATGTGAAAAGGGAAAAACATCCAGTATGCAGCAGTCCTGTGGGCGAAAATGCCTTGTTGATGCTAGAGGTCAGAGGAGAATGGGCCGACTGATTCAAGCTGATAGAAGAGCAACTTTGACTGAAATACGTATGCAGCAGGTATGCAGCAAAGCATTTGTGAAGCCACAACACGCACAACCTTGAGGCGGATGGGCTACAACAGCAGAAGACCCCACCGGGTACCACTCATCTCCACTACAAATAGGAAAAAGAGGCTACAAGTTGCACGAGCTCACCAAAATTGGACAGTTGAAGACTGGAAAAATGTTGCCTGGTCTGATGAGTCTCGATTTCTGTTGAGACATTCAAATGGTAGAGTCAGAATTTGGCGTAAACTGAATGAGAACATGGATCCATCATGCCTTGTTACCACTGTGCAGGCTGGTGGTGGTGGTGTAATGGTGTGGGGGATGTTTTCTTGGCACACTTTAGGCCCCTTAGTGCCAATTGGGCATCTTTTAAATGCCACGGGCTACCTGAGCATTGTTTCTGACCATGTCCATCCCTTCATGACCACCATGTACCCATCCTTTGATGACTACTTCCAGCAGGATAATGCACTATGTCACAAAGCTCGAATCATTTCAAATTGGTTTCTTGAACATGACAATGAGTTCACTGTACTAAAATGGCCCCCACAGTCACCAGATCTCAACCCAATAGAGCATCCTTGGGATGTGGTGGAACGGGAGCTTCGTGCCCTGGATGTGCATCCCACAAATCTCCATCAACTGCAAGATGCTATCCTCAATCCATCAATATAGGCCAACATTTCTAAAGAATGCTTTCAGCACCTTGTTGAATCAATGCCACGTAGAATTAAGGCAGTTCTGAAGGTGAAAGGGGGTCAAACGCCATATTAGTATGGTGTTCCTAATAATCCTTTAGGTGAGTGTATATCACCTTCCCTTTTCAGTGTTTGGTTAAAAGTCAAAAGCACATGAAAATACAGAATTTCAGCAAATACGAAGTGGAGGGATGAAAAAGCGTACTATTTATTTGCTTAAGCAGTGGTATAAACAACAAAAGGAAGTTGATCGAGTGATATACAATGGCAGAGACACTCGAAAGTTCAAGTACAGAAAGTCGCATAATGCTCGAAGTAAAAAAGAAGTGGTCAAATATAAAAGTTGCCATGACAAGCCGACTTGTGGCCCACTGTCTTACTGCCATACAGGAGGTTATTAGGGTACAGAGAAAAGAAAAAATAACAGGAACATAGTAAAGAAAAAAATGCTGAAATGTCAACTTTAATGTTGTAAACTTCATCTTAAAATCAATGTTTTATTTATTAGAGTTTCTCAGATCCCATCGTAAATAATATAGCTCATTAAATGCTTCGTATTCTATGTGTTCTATGTGTGTGAATCACTACGTGCTTCTTAAACGAGCTTTCTCTTATGGCACTGATCTCCACTTATAATACATTACATTCATGACATTACAGCTTTCTGAACATTTTAGAATTCTAAGATACTTGATATCATTTTCATGATAAAATGCATTAATCATGCACGGGGCATGGTGGCGCAGTGGTAGAAATGAGCTGGCGCAATGTCCAGAGATTGTTCCTGCCTCCCACAAAATTCTTGCTTTGACGTGAGTGACCCTTGATGAAATAATTTATTGCAGCAGTATTGTGTCTGCCAAATGCACCAACCCCCAATTCCTGTCCTTCCTTTTCTTTCTCCACATAACCAATCGCCACAATAAGCTCTGAAATGTCAAACCAGCTGTAAGCTTAAAATGCTAATTCTTCAAAATTTTAAGGAACATTGAAAAATCTTTGTAATACATGTTACATGTTTAATTATTCCATCTATCCATCCAGGGTTGTGCCAGTCCCAGCAAGCACAGAATCAATCCCTGAATGGGGGGCCATCTCTTTGTCTACGGGAGATGAAGCAGCTCACTACTACCACTGCGCCATTGTGCCCACACGTTTAATTATTAACAGTATACATTACTTAAATGAAGTGAAAAATCTTTCTACATAATGTAAAATACATTCTTGAAGGCATTTCATCCTAAAAACAATATGAAGAGCTCCAAGAAGATAGCTCTTGGAAATCTAAATCGACTTAGAAGTCAGTCGTCATCATCTGTAAATATGTGCTCTTTTTAAATTGAATTGAATTCCTTTATTATTATTGTATGGTACAATGAGATTCAATATGCCAGTTCTCCATAAAGTTAAAATAATAATAATATGATAAAAACTATGACATTATGACAAGGGGAGAAATGTTGCCAATATTTGCTGTGTACCATCCTAGGAAACCAAATGAAATGAATCGTTTTTAATTCAAGTGCCAAGTTTGAAGGAGTTTCCTTGGATGATCCTTAGTGGAAAAGCTGTTTACACGTAGGGGCATTCTGTCTACAGTCAACAGTCATTACGACCCATTTGGTTTTGCTGCACCTATAACTATACAGGGCTAGGCATTTGTTAGTTATACTCAAAGCATCACGAATGGGATACACCACTCCCAGAAGCTAAGAAAGCACAGTGGAGAGCATGACTGACTGATCTTGAGCAACTTCAGGTGCGCAGGTCTTATATACTAGCTTCACTTTCATCAGTAAAAAGGAGAGAACTGTATATCTTCTCTGATGCTTCTATTATGGCAATTGCAGCTATGACTTACTTTAGAGCTATAGACAGCGTAGGGCAGTGTCATGTGGGATTCATTATGGGCAAAGCTAAATTAGCACCATGTCCTGCATATACAGTACCACGCTTAGAATTATGTGCTGCTGTCCTAGTAGTTGAGCTTGCAGAATTAATAACTGAGGAGCTGGACATTAAACTGCATGTGTTTAGGTTCTACACTGATAGTCGAGGTGTCCTACGATACATCAATAATAATTCCAGAAGAATTTTTATGTATGTCGCCAATAGAGTTACACACATCAAGAAATCTTTTCACCCAGTGCAGTGGCACTTTGTTACTACATGACATAACGCAGCAGACCATGGCACGAGACCTATGCCAGTAGAGACTCTAAAGAAAACTAACTGGCTTTCAGGACCAGCCTTTATACAGCAGAGTGTTTTGGAAGAAGAATATGACACTGAGTCATTTGAGCTTGAAAACCCAGAATCTGATATTGAAGTTTGACTGGAAGTGAGAACTATAGCAACACAAATTAAAGAGAGGACACTTGGATCACACCTGTTTGAATGCTTCTCTACCTGGAGATCTCTTGCACAGGGTATTGCAGTTCGTATTCACATTGCATGGTCATTCATCCATTCTTCATGCACTGATCGTTGCATTGGGTGGCACAAATGTGATAGTATGCATACTACAACCAATTTCATCCAACCGGGAACTGTCATTCTTTGATATGTTCAAAGTGAAATGTTCAAGACTGAAATCAAATATTTGCAAGAAAAAAAAATGACTATTAAGCAAACTCCACTAACAAAACTGCACCCCATAACTGATGAAGATGAGTTAGTAAGGATAGGAGGCTGCATATCTTCTGCTTATTTGTCAATGGATGACAAACACCCTTTGATTATCCCAGCAAATCACCATGTCACTGTTCTACTAGTTAGACATTATCATGAAAAGGTGACACATCATGGACGTCATTTTACGGAAGGTGCATTACGTTCAGCAGGGCTGTGGATAATTAGAGGCAAAAGATTGATCTCTAGTGTCATCTACAAATGTGTTGCGTGCAGAAAGCTGGGAGGGAAATTTGAAGAACAAAGAATGTCAAATTTACCTACGGATAGACTCACAGTAGATCCACAATTCACTTATGTGGATGTTGATGTCTTTGGACCATGGAATGCAACATCTCGTTGCACTAAAACGTGTAGCATTGATAGTAAATGGGCAGTAATTTTCTTGTGCTTGTGTACCCGATCTGTTCGTTTAGAACTTATTGAGTCCTTCTCAACCTGAAGCTTTATCAATGCTTTGAGATGATTCTTGTCCATCAGATTTTCAACCAGGATTTTCAACACACCCCATTCATTCCACATAAGAGTTTGTCTTTTACTGTAAATAATTATTTTGTAAATCTTTGTTAAGATGTTTATTTGCTACAGTTACAGTTACAGTTAAGCACCCTTTGTAATGTGTCTTGTGTCTTCTTAACCATGAAGAATGAATGCTTTAACAGTAAAAGCCTCACTCTGAACAAGAAAAAAGTTTAGTGGAGTTATTGTTCACTATTTGTCTAGCTTTGCACGGATACACAATCGCGAGGGCAAAATACCAAGATTAATGTCATTAATATAAATTAGAAAAAGTAATGGTCCCAGGACAGACCCCTGAGGGACTGCAATGACCTTACTGAATGCAGACCATTCTCCTCGTATCTACACTTTTTGATTCCTGCCATTATTTGTCTCATAAACAAATACTGCTTATTATTTAGTATATGTTTTCATTTAGGCACTTTTCTCATTTATTTTGATTATAGTTTCCATAACTTTCTATGGCACAGGAGTAAGGCGTATTGGTCAATAATTATTAGGATCTGTTTTGTCTCCTAATTTCATTTGCAGCTTTCCAGTCATCACATCCTTCTCCTTTCCCAAGTGACTGCTGAAATATAACTAATAAGGGTTTATAGATGATAGCAAAATACCCGCGCTTCGCAGCGGAGAAGTAGTGTGTTAAATAAGTTATGAAAAAGAAAAGCAAACATTTTAAAAATAACGTAAGATGATTGTTAATGTAATTGTTTTGTCATTGATATGAGTGTTGTTGTCATATCTATCTATTTATATATATATATATTATATATATCTATATATATATATATATATATATATATATATATATATATATATATATATATATATATAAAATACCTACCTGATTGGCAGTGGAGAAGTAAAAAGAAAAGGAAACATTTTAATAATAACGTAACATGATTGACAATGTAATTGTTTTGTCATTGTCATGAGTGTTGCTGGCATATATATATGTATATATATACACACACAGACACATATATAAACATATATATATATATACACATCTATACACATATATATACACAGTTATATATATATATATACATATACACACATACATATATATATACATATACATATATACACATACTGTATATACACACACATATATATACATACTGTATATACAACATATACATATCTACATATATACTGTATATACACATATATATACAAATCTACATATATATATCCACATATATATATATTAGGGGTGGGACTCGATTAAAAAAATTAATCCAATTAATTAGAGGCTGTGTAAGAATTAATCTTGATTAATCGTATGTAATCGACATGTAAATTTGCCCCAAATCGCAAATTTTTTTTTTTAATTTAAAAGTGTTTTACTGACCGACAGAATCAAATAATAGACATGTACATGAATATTGTAAACTGAAGCTGTTTTAATTTCTGAAAACAAAGCCTTTAAACTGCATTTGAATTCAAAACAGAAACAAAAATATCATCCCTGGTTAAAATTGGGCAGACTTAAAAATAAAGTGGTAGTTTAAGTACTTTAAGTAGATTTTCAGAATAGTATTGTCTTTAAATAATAATAACCAAAATTTCAACATAAAGTGCAGTTTTTCTTCTTAAAAAAATAAGTCAGAAACATAAAAGGTAATTTGACCAACTTAATCTTTAAACTCTGAGTAACCTTAGCCAAAATTATTTTGTACATTAGGCTAAAACAGTGTGATCATTGAACATTTTGTAATTAGATGTAATTAGAATTACTAACGGTCACGGAAGTCCAATGATCCCCAGTAAGAGCCACAAAGTCCGCTTTCTGTAATGCATCTAATTTTGCTTGCTTTTCAGTGTGCACAAAACCATGCTTTTATCAAGGCTTCGCTCGAAGTCGAAATGATCAGTCGTAGGAACGCTTTATTCCAACTCTAACATTTTTGTAGCTGTGATGTGTGCATCAGTGTACCAGGAAATCATGCATTGACAAAAGTTCCCGTTTGCTTGGAACTGAAAGTGTGATTAAATGCGTTATTTTTTTAACGCGTTATGGAGTACATGCATCGAAGCTTCTCAGCTGTGCTTGTGCTAATAAAGGGAAACATTTTAAAAATAGCGTAACATGATTCTGCGTTAACCTAATATTTTTCATACGTCCCAAACCAAGGAGATCGAAGGTAAAATGAATCGGTAGCGCGTACATACTCAGTGCATCCTCTCTCGGAATCGAACCTCGAAGTTAGAGGCTTAAGACTCTACAATTAGCCACAGCGTGTGGCTTGTCTATGCTAAGTATGTACTGTAGATCGGGGTATATATATACATTTATATATATATACCCGCGTATCGCAGTGGAGAAGTAGAAGTTATGAAAAGAAAAGGGAACATTTTAAAAATAGCGTAACATGATTGTCAATATACAGTAATTGTTTTGTGAGTGTTATTGAATGTTGCTGTCATCAAGGATTTGATTATCATTATTTGTTTCAATCAGGTCGTATTGTAGCGATGTGTTGTGTTCAAGTTACATTCCGTGTTTGTCAATCGTTGTAAAGATAAGAGGTTTCATTCATCGATTAGTTTCTTACTGCATCAATAAACAGCTCGTCTTCCTCTTTATCTGAGATGTGACAAACTGCATGCACAGGTTTTTTACACTGTCTTCCTTTAGCGTGACATTCACTTTTTCCACCGTGTGCTTTGTTTCCGCAGTAGCTGCACTTATGAATATGATTCTATGTATCAGGCGCTTCATATTTTTTTGCTGCCTTCTCAATTGTGTAATTCGGTTTTTGTTCAGCACTTTTTGGAACTGTTGCTTTTGTCTGTGCACTGCGTCAGTTCACGTGAGCCGCTTGGTGTTCTTGCATCGAAGGTTCCCAGCTGTGCTGGTGCCATCTCGTGTAATGTCAGCTAAGACCCGGCACTTAAAAGTTTCTCTCGCAGTTTCAATGAGTTTGTGCCAAACACCACCCTGACCATCTCATCTTCCTCTGCATAAGCACAGTCCTTCACACCTGAATATTTACCGGCAGTGTTTGTATTGGATTGCCGCTGATGGACGGCCTTATATGGGCAGGCACTAAATTACAAACGCTAGTGGCAGCCTGTCTATGAACTTAATTTAATATAAACTTACGGTTCACGCCGTGCTTTGTTTCCGCAGTAGCTGTACTTATGAATATGCTTGTATGCATCATTTGCTTCATAATGTTTTTCTGCCTTCTCAATTGTGAAATGGCGTTTTGTGCTCATCGCTGTTTGGAGTTCTTCCTTGTTCTACGTACTTACGTAGGAGGCGTGATGATGTCACACGAAACTCCCCCCCGACCATCTCAACTCAACTCCATTACATTATATGTAGAAAAATAGGTTCCAGTTATGACCCTTACGCGTAGAATTTCGAAATGAAACCTGCCCAACTTTTGTAAGTAAGCTGTAAGGAATAAGCCTGCCAAATTTCAGCCTTCTACCTACACGGGAAGTTGGAGAATTAGTGATGAGTCAGTGAGTGAGTGAGGGCTTTGCCTTTTATTAGTATAGATATCTTTCATCTCTTTCAATACAATTGGTAAAATCCCATCAGGTTCAGTAGTTTTGTTAGTCTTCAATGTATTGAGGGCTAGATGCACATTGTAATAAAGCACAGAAGTAATCATAAAGATTTGGGGATTTCAACCCTGAATACTTGAAAATAAAGGCAATGAATTAACATCTTTACAGACATAAGTTCTAAATGGAACTGTTCAACATAACAAAAGATGGCATATGGAGGCGGGTTCCAGGAGACTGGATCCAGGAGTGATGTCATTCAGAGGGAAAAACAGAGAAAGAATTAGAGGACAGCACCAATACCTGATCCAGCTGAGAAATACAATTATTTGAGCTCTTGAACTGTTTCCCAAGCGTGCATGTGTGACATTTTTTCTTTCTTTATCCACATTTTGGCAAAATATTTCTTCAGTTCATTTGCAATTTCTTTCTCATTTTCAAAGATATCTCCACTGGTGTCCCCAAGGGTTCTTAAATTCTCTTTTATCACCTTTTTACTGAAATAGTACTGCAAAAATTGCTTGCTGTTTGTGTTGGCTTCACTACCAATTAAGATTATAAAATGACATCAAAAATTCAAAATCAATGTCTCCATGATGGAACAGTTAACTTTGTGAGCTAGAATGTTAAAGGCCTGAATCACAAATTAAAGAGAAAGAAAGTACTCTCTCACCTAACAGTTTTAAATGCTAAAATACTATTTTTACAGGAGACCCACTTACTAAGCAAGGATCAGTTCCGGCTGCAAAAGGACTGGACTGGCCAAATGTTCCATTCTAGCTTTACAAAGAAAACTAGAGGTGTGGGAATTCTCATACATAGAACAGTCTCATTTGTAGCATCAGATGTAGTATTGGATCCTGAAGGGAGATATGTGATGGTCATGGGCAACTTATCTAACTGTAAAATGATTTTGATAAATGTATACAAAATTTATCTGCATCCATTCCCAATTTGAACACTCATAAAATTATAATGGCTGGAGACTTTAATTGTGTTTTAAATCCACTCTTTGATAGGACTTCTACCACAGGGGGGACGACATTTAACGCTGTAAAGATAATTACAAAGTTTATAATTGATCACAACTTATCAGAACCCTGGAGGTTTTTAAACCCAAACTCAAGAGCATATTCTTTCTACTCACCAGTATATCATTGCTACTCAAGAATTGATTATTTCTTTATAGATAATAATTTCTTGCCTTTAATTAAATCTTGCAAATACGATGCTATTGTTATTTCTGACCATGCACCTCTGATCTTGGAGCTAAAGTTATTATGCCCCACACACTCACCTAGCAGATGGCATCTCAACCTGCTTCTATTAGCAGACGAGAATTGTACAGAATTTATATCCAAACAAATCAGCTTCTTCCTAGAGACAAATACATCCTCAGAGAAGGCCTTCTTAAGAGGACAGATTATCTCATATCTTTTCCACAAAAATAAATTAAAAACCGAGAAAGTAGCAGAGCTAAAAAGCGAAATTACTAGAATAGATGAAGAACATGTCAGGCTTCCAAGCGAGTCTCTACATAGGAAAAGGCAGGCTCTGCATTCAGAACTGAACCACTAGACAACTAAAGAAACTGAACAACTAATTTATAAATCCAGACATCATTACTGTGAACATGGAAAGAAAGCTAATAAGCTTTTAGCTCAACAAATTTACTATCAAGAAGTCCACAATGCAATCCCAGTAATCACCAACATGAACGGAGACAAAATCATCGACCACAAAAATATAATGCACACATTCAGAGACTACTATAAATCCTTATATTCTACTGAGTTTAAAGAAGACAATACACAATCTAATGCATTTCTGGATACATTACAGATACCACAAATAGACATTTTTAGAGCGGAGGAACTTGATAAACCTCTAGCGTTATCAGAATTACTGGATGCTATAAAGGCACTTCATGGCGGGAAAGCAGCAGGCCCTGATGGCTACCCTGCAGAATTTTATAAGAAATTCTCCACTCAGCTAGCTCCCTCCTATTAGCAACATTTACAGAAGCCAGAGACAATCAAACTCTTCCTCAAACTTTTCGCCAAGCATTAATTCCAAAACAAAATAAGGACTTATTACAATGTGCATCATACAGACCAATTTCACTTTTGAATAATGACGTTAAAATACTCTCAAAAATCATAGCTAGAAGGATGGAGAAAGTGCTCCCTTCGGTAATATCACAAGATCAAACTGGATTTATCAAGGGCCGACACTTATCTTCAAATCTTCGATGCTTGTTTAATGTAATATACTCACCAACTAAATCAAACACCCCAGAAATATTATTATCATTGGATGCAGAAAAAGCATTTGACATGATTGAATGGAAATACCTTTTTACTACATTGGAGAAATTTGGGTTTGGCCCGAACATTTGTGCATGAATCAAATTACTGTATACCAATCCAGAAGCTTCAGTTTGTATCAACAACATTTGTTTAGACTACTTTAAACTAGAACGTGGTTCTGGTTGGATGCCCCTTGTCACCGCTAATGTTTGCAATCGCCACTGAACTACTGGCAATACACTGTCGAAATACTGATCAGATAAAGAGGATTATCAGAGAAGGACTGGAACAGAAAATCTCCCTATATGCAGATGATATGGTACTGTATATATCAGACCCACAAAATTCTGTGCCTGCAGTCTTAACAGCACTCACAGAATTTCAAAAGATCTCTGGTCTCAGAATTAATCTGAATAAAAGTGTACTCTTTCCAGTGAATTCTCAAGCATATAATATTAGATTAGATACCCTACCTTTTATCATTGCAGAGCAGTTCAAACACCTAGGGTACACATCACAAGTAAACATAAAGCTCTTTATCAACAAAATGTCACCGTCTGCATGGAAAAAATTAAGCAAGACTTGCATAGATGGTCAACCCTTCATCTCAATCTAGCTGGAAGAATTAACACTGTTAAGATGAATATTCTTCCTAAGCTCCTTTTTTATTTCAAAACATCTCAATATACATCAATAAATCATTTTTTAAGCAATTAGATTCAACAATAACCTCATTTATTTGGAACTCAAAACATCCATGTATCCAAAGAGCGACCCTACAAAGACAAAAGGCAGAAGGTGGCATGGCTCTACCTAACTTCCAGTTTTATTACTGGGCAGCAAACATACAAGCTATAAAAACCTGGACACAAATAGAAGAACATACACAGGCTTGGTCCGCAATAGAAGTAAAATCCTGCAGTACTTCTTTATATTCCCTGCTCTGTGCCCCAATTAATGCAAGTTATTGGCAATATACTAATAACCCAATTGTGCTTCACTCACTTAGAATATGGAACCAATGTAGAAAGCATTTTAAGATGGAGAAGCTTTTATCTGTGGCACCTCTGCAAGAGAACCACCTCTTTCAACCTTCGCAAACATATGCAGTTTTAATATCTGGAAAAAATTTGGGATTAACTTGCTTAGAGATCTTTATATAGACAACGTCTTTGCATCCTATGAACAATTACATTCCAAATTTAACATTCCAGCTACACATTTCTTTCACTATCTTCAAATTAGGAACTTTGTTAAACAGAACCGTCCCGATTTTCCTCATCTTGCACCCTCATCCATGCTGGAAAAAATATTGCAATTTCAAGGACTCAGACACCATCTCTGCAATATATAAAATCATCAAAGATCCAAGAGGACACTGGGAAAAAGATCTCTCAATTAATATATCTGAAAAGGATTGGAAAATAGCAATGCAGAGAATTCACTCGAGCTCCATATGTGCAAAGCATACAATTATCCCATTAAATTTTTACAATTATTCGTCTAAAACTCTCCAAAATGTTTCCAGGGCAAGATCCAACCTGCGAACGCTGCAGTCAAGTCCTAGCCTCACTGGGTCACATGTTCTGGGCCTGCACCAAATTAACATCATTCTGGACCAAAATTTATAGTTACCTTTCAGACAGCCTTGGTCTCACAATTCCTCCTAACCCATTAACAGCTGTGTTTGGGGTTCTTCCAGATGGGTTTAAAGTGGAGAAGAACAAACAAACTGTGATTGCATTCACTACACTTTTGGCACGCAGACTTATTCTACTAAACTGGAAGAATCCAAACTCTCCTCTTTTAAGTCAGTGGGAAACCGATGTTTTATACTATTTGAAATTGGAAAAAATCAAATACTCAGTTAGAGGATCTTTACAGATTTTTTTCAAAACATGGCAGGATCTAATCAGTAATATTTTAAAATAAGCTCTTAAAGCACAGAGGAAGCAATTATTTCTGTATTTCTTTTTCTTCTCCATTCATCTCTTTTGGCTTATCAAACTTATCAATTTAGGTATGTTTACAAGCCTTAAATTTTACTCCGTTTGCCTTGCTCTCTCTCTCAGGGGTGGGGGTCGACTTGTTCTCAATTCTACTTTTTGTAAAAATTGATTGATTTGTATGGAATGATTGCAATAAAATTAATAAAATTACAAAAAAAGAAACATCCTGTATAAAGTAATACTTTTTTTGTTTTTTATTTCACAGCATGTCCTGTGTTTTCTGATGAAGGGAGAGAAAATGCTCCTTCAAGGCTTGTTTAGAGTTCATTGTTGGGTACATGGCTAGTTTAAAGCATAATAAGCCATATGGTGCTGGCACACAGGGATCAGTATTTATGTGCCACTGCAAAATTTTTGTTTATTTTTTTAACTCATGTAGGATGGACATCTGGCAATGTTTCTCAGTCTTTTTTGTTTCAGGACCCATTTTTACATTTTTAAGTTTAAAGTGGAAAAAAATGTTTGCTTAAACTAACCCCATTGCAGATTTCCAAGAAAATACTCAACAAAAAAGTCTCCCAGCAAACATACCATATTCGCTTTGAAAAACAGTTTGTCGAATTTCACCAACCAACACTGCTGAGAACATATCATAGTGCTCTTTGCCTACACTCCAGTGAAGACCATTATACAAAACTACACTGCATTGGAATGAATAATGAATATTGTGTGTGAGTCAGCCTTAACTTGCATTGACATTTTATTCTGTGTTGGTTCCTGCCTTCTTCCTTACATTACTGGTAGACAATGGAAACTGTAACATTCACCAAATATAACCAATAATCAGTGTGTAACTCTTATGTAGACTTTAAATAGTTAGGCAGACATGCGTGACTTTCTATATATTTACATCTTTACACATATATTTCATAAAGTGTAAATGAAGACTACAATAAATAACACAAAGTGGTTGAGGATTCATTATGTAATGTCATTTATTATTGATTTGATACAAGATGTTTGTCAAAACTACAGGTTCCTCCGTAATATACATTATATCCTGTCACAACATGGGTCATATTCTTACTAAGTGTACACTTTAAATCAGCCCTCTGTAATGTTTGTGATATGTCCCATGCCTATGACAACACACAAAAACAAAGGAGACAAAATAACAGAAACTTTGCATGAAATAAGGAGTTTTAACTCCTAAATAAAAATTCAGCTGCAACACTATTTTGGAGGATATATGGTCCCACTCCCCAGAGAGTAAAAAGTGCTCTCACAGTCGTGTTGAATTTTGAAGGTTAAAAATACACTGAGTAGGGTAGAAAATTACCACTTGTGGTGTAAATCACTACACTTGCTAATGTTGATAAAATGTAACACTTTTGTAGTTGAACACTTTTCATTGTTAGGAAGAAACTGATTATTGTAGAAAATTAGCACATGTAGTATAAATTGTTTCATTTACTGGTATTGTACAAATTTAACACTTCTATAATTCAACACTTAAAAGCTTGTTGATAAAATTCTTGGAGTTAAAGCAATTTTGTTATAACGTTATATTGCATTGGATTACTCTGTTTAAATACTGCAGGTCTGCTTTGCTTGTAATTTTCTATTGTTTTGTCATTATTGTGAAGCATCCATCCATCCATTATCCAACCCACTATATCCTAACTACAGGGTCACAGAGATCTGCAGGCAGGAAACAAGCCCTGGGCAGGGCACGCACACACATACACACATCCACACTACCATGCTAACCATTGTGAAGCATTAAATCCTCAAATTTTAAAAAAAACACACAAATGCAGATCATTGTAAAATTTATTTCATATTTTGCCAGGTAAAAACATACAGTACAGTATTTACATCATACATTTATTTGTTTAAAGTTACAGCATGGCACAATATACCTAAAAAGTAATTTTCTCCATAGAAAATCTATAAATCATGTGGCTTATAATAAGTGAGTTCATCAACACTGAATACCTTCCATGATTCATCTTTTTCATGGCAATGTTAAAGGCATGAAAATGGTCATCAATACAAAATGTTTCAAAAGCAAAACCAACCTGTAATGCTTGGTCTTCTTTAACACTCAATTTTCATTTAGTAAAATAATGGGACGTCTATGTCTATTTCAGCACATACAGCCAAGTTATGGAGATATTCAGTGCCAAAGATTTTCACCCATTTAACAAATAGCACAGTAGTGTATACAGGCACATTTATGTGGGTGGCAACCGTAAGTACTTCTTTCATGTCATACAGCATTACCATCTTTCCTGGCCTGATTGTTAATCTATTTTTCACAGCTGTATGCCATATAAACCCAATGCTTTCTGGTTAATGTTATGGTGCTATTTTTGGAACATTTCTGCTATTTCTTGAAGAACCTGTGCTTGGCTTCACTGCACAAATGACCACATGTAAAGAACAGACCCAGTGTTTCTAATATAGCATGGACAATGTATCATGAAGTGATGTTTAGGCAAAAACATTTTTTTGTTTAAATAACACAAACTTGAAGAGGTTATGATCTGATCAGAAATCAGATATTTTAGGTATATAATAATGCCCTCTGTTAAAACTGGGGAAAATACAATGTTAACTATCTGTAGCAGAAGCAACAGTAACTGCTAGTGCTGGTTATCTCTACTGATCAAATCACCAAATATTAATGAAATATTCCAGAGATGACACAAACACTGAGTAACAATAATGCCAAGATCATTGCTTCCATTGTCCAGTTTCATAGTTGATCCTCTCTGTTTAGCTATAGTTAAATGAATGGATTCTGCTATGTAGTTCTCTTGCAATTACAGATCTTACTTGTAATACTGCAATAAAAGTTTTACCTCATATTGTGCAAATCCTTTTAAAATATACAATACAATACATCCATCCATTATCCAACCCGCTATATCCTAACACAGGGTCATGGGGGTCTGCTGGAGCCAATCCCAGCCAACACAGAGCGCAAGGCAGGAACAAACCACAGGCAGGGTGCCAGCCCAGCCCACAGACAATGCAATACAATGCAATTTACTTTTGTATAGCCCAAAATCACACAAGAAGTGCCGCAATGGGCTTTAACAGACCCTACCCTTTGAACAGCCCACAAGCCTTGACTCTCTAAGAAGACAAAGAAAAACTCCCCCCCCCCGCCACCAAAAAAACCCTAGTTGGGAATAAAATGGAAGAAACCTTGGGAAAGGCAGTTCAAAAAAAGACCCCTTTCCAGGTAGGTTGGGCATGCAGTGGGTGTCAAAATGAAGGGGGTCAATACAATACAATACACAGAACAGAGCACAAGTAATCCTCAATACAGTATAAGTAAAATAAAAATATTACAAGTACAGAGCAGAATTTAACAGTAGATGATATCACAAAATATGATTTGGATTTATTTAGAGTCCTGGTGACCTCAGCCATCAAGCTGCCTCCCCTAATTGGCCATTCCACAGCTGAGATAGCGCTGTGCCAGCCAATCCAATAAAAGGACCTCTCTACCTGATGATTCCTGTGATCCTCCATCAGGGATGACTTTACCTTAGGCAGTCAAAAAAACTTGGCAGATGGGAGGTGGCACCAAGTGCCACAATTGAGTACCGAGAAGAGAGACAGAGTAGATGAGGATTTGTAAGAAATTATAACTATCATATTACTTATGTTTTAGTGCTAATGACTAACAACAGAGATGCAGTCTGTACAGTTAATCAGCAGCTCTAGTCAGGATATGCTAAACTGAATTAGTGAGTCTTCAGCCCGGATTTGAAAGCTGAGACTGAAAGGGCATCTCTTATAGTAGCAGGCAGACCAAAAATCATTCATTATATCCACTGAAATATTTTCTGCAGTATTAAAGAACTGACGAATATTCAGCAAGCATGAGTGCTTAACACCATACACACGAGGTAGTACTGGATTTTACTATATAGTCTTACACAACCATCAAACATGTTAATATCAGATTTGGGACTCGTCTGTTTTGGGATGAGCAGTGTTATTAGCAGTGGTGATGTTTTACCTTTTTTACTATCATATTGAGGAATCCTGTATTTACTGAAACAAAGAGATTTTAAAGTAAATACAAGTATATACAAGCATGAGCAGCATAAAAAGGGCTCAGAAAGAAATGGAAAAGACAGTTAAAGCTTCATCTAAGTCTAAACTGGCCTCAAGTTCAAATTCAAGATACAGCCTGCCAGAGACTGACCTGGAATACATAGATGAAAGAATAGATCTCCAGGAACTTGATGCTGCAGCATCGGCTCGAGTCAAGAGCGAAAGTAGGAATGAAACTGCAAATGAGTCCGACCAGGATAATTAATCAATTCTTGAAGTTTTATTTGAACTGAGCATGGCCTCACTCCCCACTGTCAACTACGCCCTTTGAGCCAGCAGCACTGACTCCAACTGGGATTTCCACTCTGCCTGCGGAGCACAAAGAAGACCGAAATGAACAGTCTGAGCTGAAGGTAATGATCACCGCAATGATTACCACAGTAACTAGTACTCTCTCTGGGCGTGTCCTAAAGGATATAAGAAAAGATATAAAAGATATAAACAAGCCAAACTAGAAGCTGCTTCATATATTAAATGTTTAAATAATCGCCTTGAGGCAACCTTCAAAGGCATGCTAGAAAAATCTGAGGAAAAATAGAGGAAATAATACAGGAAAATGTGAGCAAGTTTGAGAAGAAATTTACAGCCCTTGAAGATGTCAAGCAAACAATTGGCATCTACTGTTGATGAAAAAGCAATGGCTGCAAGTGGAAGATGAATACAGAAGGAATAATATCAGAATCGAAGGTCTCCCTGAAACTCATGAAAGTCCAAACCTAGTGAAATTCATAGATGAACTATTCTCTAAAATAATTAGAGAGGACTTTAAATCACAAACTGAGATATAAGCAACTTATTGCACACGTGGGTTGAATGCCTCTAAACCAAGAAGCCTTATTGCACATATTGACAAATTACAATCTAAATTAAATTTGATGTCACATCTCAGACTGAAACAACAACTTTTATAGCATTAAACAGTGCTTAAAGAAAGCAGAAATCATATACAGCCTCCTGTTTCATGTTAAATTGAGAGTGGATATTCAAGGCAATTTCTACATTTTTAGTTCTCTGGATGAAGCAGAAAAAAAACTAAGAAAATTGATCCCAACACTTTTTGAAATGTGTTTGTGAGTCACATTGTGGCCTGGCAAGGCAAAGGAGATTTTACCTGCAATTTGTTTAGTTTGCAATGAGACGTTTACCATAATTATATATTCTCTTTCCTTCTCAGCTATTTTTATGTTTATAATTATAATTGTATATAACAATTTTTGTCCACGATCAAATCTTGCAAGTATGATGCTATTGTTATTTCTGACCACACCCCTCTGATCCTGGAGCTCAAATCATTATGTCCTACATACTCATTCTGCAGCTGTCATCTTAACCCCCTGTTATTAGCTGATGAGAACTGTACAGAATTTCTATTCAAGCAAAATTATTTTTTTAGTGACAGATCTTCTCAGAGAACTCTGCAGGAATACTCTGGGAAACTCTGAAGTTTTTTAAGAGAACAGATTATTTCATATCTCTCCCACAAAAATAATTCAGAAACTAAGAAGGCATAGATTAAGAGCACGATAAGTTCATAAATAAGGAACTTTATAGGAAAAGGCAGGCTTTGCAATCAGAACTCAACCTCTTGACAACAAAAGAAACAGAACAACTCATTTTAATTGCAACATTACTACTATGACAAAAAAAGAAGGCTAATAAGATCTTACCTCAACAAATCCACAAGCAAGAAGTTTAAAATGCAATACCAACAATTACCAACACAGATGGAGACAAAATCATTCACCATGAAAATATAATGCAAACATTTAGAGATAACTATAAGTCCTTATATTCTGTTCAGTTTAAAGAAGACAAGATACAATCTAATGTGCTTTTCGATGCATTACAGATACCACAGCTAGATACACTCAGTCCAGAGAAATTGGATAAACCTCTGACACTCTCAGAATTACTAGACGCTATAAACTCACTTCAGAATGGGAAAGCAGCAAGCCTTGATGGGTACCCTGCCAAATTTTAAAAAACATTTTTCAATTAAGTTACCTCCCCTTTTATTAGAAAGATTTATAGGAGCCAGAGACAATAAAATTCTACCTCAAACTTTTTACCAAACATTAATTACTGTCTTTCCTAAAAACAATACGGAGCTATTACAATGTGCATTATACAGACTTATCTCACTTCTGAATAATGATATTAAGAAACTCTCCAAAGTTCTGTCCAGAAGAACTGAGAAAGTGCTTCTTTCGGTAATATCACAAGATCAAAACAGGTTTTTTAAAGGCAGAAATTAGCTTCCAATCTTCGATGCCTGTTTAATGTAATATATTCATTTAAAGTCTAAAACCCTGGAGATGTTATTATCTTTGGATGCAGAAAAAGCATTTGATATGGTTGAATGTGACTACCTATTCACTACAATTGCACAAATTTGGGTTTGGCCCAAACACATGTGCATGGATCAAACTACAATTTAAAAGCTTCAGTTTGTTTTTAGCAAAATTATTTCAGACTACTTCAAACCAGAACTTGGCACTAGACAAGGATGCCCAGTGTCTCCACTACTATTTCCAATCACCATTGAGCCATTGGCTGTTCACTTTCTAAATGCTTCTGAGATTAAAGGGATTATCAGAGAAGGACATGAATAAAAAATATCATTATATGGAGATGATATGGTACTTCAAATATTAGACCATACATTACATCAGATCAGACTACTGTGCCTATAGTCCTAACAGCACTAGCAGAATTTCAAAAGATACCTGCACTCAAAATTAATTTGAAAAAAAGTGTGCTTCTTCCAGTGAATTCTCTAGCACACAACATTAGATTGGACACCTTCCCTTTTATCATTGCAGATCAGTTGAAATACCTAGCGGAAAACATCACAAGTAAATATAAAGCTATTTTTCAACAAAGTTTTGCTGTCTGCATGGAAGAACAAGACGTGCATAGATGGTCTACCCTCCTTCTCAGTTTAGCAGGGAGAATTAACAGATGAATATCCTTCCAAGCTTCTTTTTTTATTTCAAAGCATCCCCATATACATCAACAAATAATTTTTTAAGAAATTAGATTCAATCATAACCTAATTAATTTAGAATTCAAAACATCAATGCATCCAAAGGGTCACCCTACAACGACCTAAAGCAGAAGATGACATGGCTCTACCTAATTTTTAATTTTATAACTGGGCGGCAAATATACAAGCTATAAAAAGCTGGACATTGACAAAAATAGATGACTACGCATAGGCATCTTTGCTGCAAAAGAAATCAATTCCTGCTTTGCTTTGCTTTGTGCCCCAGTAAAGACAAGTTATAATTAATATACTAACAACCCAATTATCCTTCCTTCACTCAGAATATGGAACCAATGTAGGAAGCACTTCAAAACAGAGAAGCTTGTATCTCTGGCACCTCTACACAATAACCACGTTTTTACTCTCAAACACAATTTTAATGTTTAGAAAACACATACTAAATAATTATAGGCCTGTTTCAAATTTACCCTTTCTCTGTCAGCTTGATGGCTGAGGTCTCCAGGACTCTAAAAAAATCCAAATCATATTATGTGATATCATCTATTGTTAAATTCTGCTTCGTACTTGTAAAATTTTTATTTTTATACTGCATTAAGGATTTTTTCTGTTTTGTGTATTGTATTGTATTGACCCCCTTCTTTTTGACACCCACTGCACGCCCAACCTACCTAGAAAGGGGTCTCTGTTTGAACTGCCTTTCCCAAGGTTTCTTTCATTTTTTCCATACAAGAGTTTTTTTTTGGGAGTTTTTCCTCGTCTTTTTAGAAAGTCAAGGCTTGGGGGTTGTCAAGAGGCAAGGCCTGTTAAAGCCCATTATGGCACTTCTTGTGTGATTTTGGGCTATAGAAAAATGAATTGTATTGTATTGTATATAGGATCAAATCAGTTAGAGATTTGTACTCAGATAATGGCTTGGCACCCTACAAACAATTACACTCCAAATTTAGCTTCTCAAAAACATAATTTTCCATTATTTTAAAGTAATTTTAAAGTCTCTTCTGGAGTGCAGTGGGAAATGGATCCCTAACTCAATATTTCAGAAAAGGAGTGGAAGGCACCCATGCACAAAATTCAATCTAGCTCAATGAAGTTATCGGTCACCAATGCTTGGTCACAAGTCCCTGTTGTCTTGTTTTTTCCACTGTCAAGCCTAACACCAAGTACTTTTGCTACAGGGTTTACAATTCCCCACTTCTTGAAAAAATATGAGTTTTGCTTAGACAGAGTAACTTTTATCATTGCAGATTACTTAGGTAAATATCAGGAATATTAACATGTGTTTCAGTGTTTAAATGAACATTTCCTTCATTAATTCGATACAGTTTCTTTCCTAAAATCCGAAGACAACATTCTGACTGATCAAGTCTAAGATGTAATATTTTACCTGGCCACAATCCATGAATTAACTTTAAATGCCTAACAAGAAAATTAGAACTCCTGAGATTAGCATAATATGTTTTGTACACAGTTGTTTGTATGAAAGTGTACATGCTGCTCAGACACTTGGTGTAAGAGGTATCAAATACGAAGTGTGTCTTGAATAGTTTATCAAAGAGCACTTGGAATGTATTCCTGATGAATGCTGTTGAGGGAGGCAAGGAGGTAAGGTTGTTTGTTTTGCTCGATAGCATCAACTTGCTCCTGAATACTGGTTCCTGCCTAAAGATGAAATAGTGTTAGCTGTGTTGAGCTTTTTTCTATAAGGACTACAAGTTAAACTAATTAATTGTTTGCTAATATGTGTTTTAGGCATTAGCGCCTCACCAACTGCTATCTCAACTAGATTGAAAACCTTCTAAATCTGTCACTCCCTGCCATACAGTTTACAAAACAATAATGTATAATATCTTTACAGAGTTCTAATATTAACATAATACAATATTATGAGTAAATTAGAACAAACCTTTCTGAAGATGACAAGATACTTCCCGCTTCAGATGCAGACATCTAGCCAGGTTTTTTGTGACCTTGTGCAGTAGGGGGTATCAAATGAAGGAGAAGAAGGAGAGAAGACATGTCGCTTTCCCATTCTAAACACTGCAAAAACAAGGAAAATAATAGTATAAAGGAAAAAGTCTGATGAGTCATCATTTTTCTTATTTCCGATATATTGACGTGTTTATATTTGGAGAAATCCAACAGATGTCTTCATCCCACAATGTCTATTGCTAATTCTTAAACATATACAAAAATATTTTTCAAAGCTGAAAACAAAATGAATGTGAGAAGCTGAGGTATAGCTTGTGTAACAGGGAAGTACAATTTATATGATGTAGCACTGTTGTCACACCCCTGTTGCAACAGGTCATTGACTTATACTGTAAATAAATATTGTAGCTGCGTTTTCCCAAAATTACCAAAGTTCTGCAGCTTCAACTCAAAAAAAATGGGATTCAACAAAAGCCTTATGTGCAGAAATGATTCCACAGACAAAATATCTTGGTTTTTGAAAGTTTAGTTAAGATTTGAAGTAAAAACAGTTCACACAAAAAAAGGGAAAAATTAATGTTAAGAAAAGTTCAGTTCTAAACTTAATCTTGTTACATCTCAAATCGTTACTTCTTACTTAACATTTCTGAACCATTTCAAAACGGTCAGAAAACTGTATGCTTATCCCATTTCTAAGCTTAAATGGGTCTTTCAAGTCCTTTTTTACTGGGACTTGTTCCAAACAAACTGAGCTTATTATCACAGTTATTCAGTTATAGTAAGAAGGTTCTATCTCTTGTTAACTTATAGGGGGAAAAGACTATACTATAAGCTATGACTATGAAAGACATTAATATTCTATTCAAATTAAGCAAACATCAAAATGAGTTTAACTCAAAACTTTAACTTTCTAAGATTGGCTCTTACATTTCCGGCCCCTAATTGGCTATGCAGGAGCTGAGACAATTACTTTACTTTACTTCAATATGAGCCAATTACTTTTACATTAACTATTCGTTTCAAATCATTAGCAATAACACTGCAAACAAACATTTTAAAAATTTCATATTTCAAACATTGGCTGTTTCTTGAAGTAGGCACAGTTTATTCACGGGTCTGTCCAGTGTGCTGGTTTTGGTCTGCACACAAACTCTTCTGACTGCACCTTTGGCATCTGGCATTGTCTTGATGACTCGACCCATTACCCAGGAATTGCGAGGTGTAGCTTTATCTACAATTAGAACAACGTCGCCTGGTTCAAAATTTCTTCTTGGTGCAAGCCACTTTTGACGTTTTTGAAGTATTGGCAAATACTCTTTTGTCCATCTTTTCCAAAACAAATCGCCATGTATTGAATTTGTTTCCAGCGTCTTCTTGGGTATGGTTCATTTTCTGAAATGAGTTTAGGTGGTATTTCAGGTTTTGTCTTCAATAATAACAAGTGATTGGGTGTGAGTGGTTCCAAATCATTTGGGTCATCTGATGTCTTCGTAAGGGGTCTGTTATTGAGTATTGATTCCACTCTACACATCATTGTAGGAAGGTTTTCATCATCAGTGTTTGTTGGTTTAGTGTTGAATTTAAAATCTTTCTTATGCTTCTGATTTGTCTTTCCCACACTCCACCTTGGTGAGAGGCTGATGGTGGATTAAAATCCATTTGATTTGTTCTTGCATCATGCGTCACTGATTTTTGTGTTCCAGTTTTTTAATAGCTTCTCGTAGTTCTCTTTCTGCTCCAACGAAATTTGTTTCATTGTCTGAGCACATGATTTTAACTTGTCCTCTTCTATCTGTAAATCGGAGTATGGCTTGGATACAAGAATCAGTGTCTAAGCTATGTGCAATCTCTATGTGCAGCTC
The DNA here is from genome assembly GCF_016835505.1 of Polypterus senegalus. Classification (NCBI taxonomy): domain Eukaryota; kingdom Metazoa; phylum Chordata; class Cladistia; order Polypteriformes; family Polypteridae; genus Polypterus; species Polypterus senegalus. The sequence goes on from NC_053155.1 coordinate 163,371,280, forward strand.
TGGTTGTTAGACATGTGAAGATTACTCCGTACCTCTTGACTAGACTTCTTCCTCTTTTGACTTGGAAGGGACCAAAATAATCAACTCCAACATTAGTGAACGGTGGTTGGTTTGATGCTAGGCGATCTTCTGGCAAATCTGCCATTTTTTGCTCACCTGCTTTCGCATTGTATCTTCTGCATGTTGTGCACTTTGAAATTATTTTTCTGATAGCTGAATTTGCTTGAGGTATCCAGTATTTCTGGCGTAATTGTGCGAGCACGTAGTTACGTCCACAATGTCCGACGCGTTTATGAATGTGCTGCAATATGAGAGAAGCAACATGTGAATGCTTGTGTAGAATTGCAGGATGTTTAGCTTCTTCGGGCATTGCAGCTTTACAGAGTCTTCCTCCAACTCTTAATATTCCATCTTGTATGATCGGGTCGAGTTTATGGATTTGACTGTTCTTTTAACACAAGTCTTTTCTTTAGAGCTTTTAATTCTTCTGGAAATTCTTGCTGTTGACTTAGACGGATAAGCTCTGTTTCAGCTTTAACTAAGTCATCTAAGAAATTGTACTTGGTTTTAAAGTCCGTTTATATTTTTCATGTGTTTTGTGATGAGTGATTTTTGTTCTTTTGGATTACCTTTAGTCTGACTGGCTTCTAGTTGAAATGTTTTTCTTTCATTTCTTAAGTGCAACAGTATGTCTTTAAACTTGAGAAACCAAGCTACCGCTTTCTTCAAGCGATGCCAATCTGAAAAGTAAGTGATTAGTTTGTTGATGGGTTCGGTCACCTCTCTCTTGTCATGTTAACTACACAAATTTTAATTTCTGGATCATCTTCAAAGAATGAATCGTTCAGTTGATCTGGTCTTTTTGGCCACTCACTTTCTGTACTTCAATAAGAAACTTGGACCATGTGACCATGTGGTGTTCTTGAGAAAGTTTTCTATGCTTAGCCCTCTAGAGCTTGATCAGCGGATTAAGGACAGATGTGACATACCTCCACTGTGAAGGTTGTGAATGATCTCTGATCACGGAGATTCTGTTGGCAACAAAGGTCTTGAATCGAGTGCTTTCATTTGAGATGTATTTTAGCACCGTGGTGCTGTCAGTCCAAAATGTAGATTCTTGTAAGGGCATTTGAAGCTCACCTTTAAGCATTTTGTCCATTTTAACTGCAACAACTGCTGCTGTCAGCTCCATTCTTGGAATCGTGACCTGCTTCAATGGTGCAACTCTTGACTTGCCCATCAGGAATGAACAATGCCTTTTGCCCTCTTCATTTGTTAAAACAAGGTAGGTGACAGTGCCATATCCATCTTCACTAGCATCTGCAAAATGGTGCATTTGTGCTGTCTTTATGGTTCCAAACCCAGTAGGTTTGAAGCATCTGTTCACTTTATAGTCTGTAAGTAACTTCAAATCATCCATCCATTTTTCCATTTCTGAATGTGTTTGACTTCTACTTCTTCATCCCACCCACATTTCTCTTTACATAAGTCTCTTAGAATAAGCTTTGCTGGCAGTAAAGCAGGTGCTAGAAAACCAAGTGGATCATAAACTGAGCTAACAACAGACAGATACCACGCCTTGTAGCGGGCTTGTTTTGCAACTTAATCTGAAATTTGAAACTGTCAGTTTCTGTGCACCACTGGATGCCCAGGGCACGCTCTGTGGGAAGGAGACTGTGGCTCAAATCTAAGTCCTTTTGTTCATGAGCTCTGTCTTCTTCAGGTATGGACAATAAAACTGCTCTGTTGTTACTCACCCACTTAGTCAAATGGAATCCCCCTTTGAGGCATAGAGCTTGGAGGTCCTTTGCCAGCTTTATTGCTTGTTCTTCTGTCGTCACTGACCTTAAACAGTCATCCACGTAGAAGTTGTTGAGAACGGTGTTAACAGCTTCCTCAGGAAATGTATCTCTGGCGTTTTTGGCTGTTCTACGTAAAGCATAAGAAGCACAACTGGGTGAAGAAGTAGCACCAAAAGATGTCCTGTCATTTTGAATTCTTCTAGGTCTTTACTTAGATTACCTTCAGGCCACCATAGAAAACGTAAAAGATCTGTGTCTTTGTCTGGTATCTTAACTTGGTAGAACATTGACTTAATGTCTGCCATTAAGGCTACTGGCTCCTTTCTGAATCTTGTAAGGACGCCAATGAGTGTGTTAGTTAGGTCAGGGCCTTTTAGTAATTGTTCATTAAGTGAAATCCCCTGGTAGGTGGCTGTGCAGTCAAAGACTACTCAAATCTTATTTTTCTTTGGATGATACACACCGTGATGTGGGATGTACCACACTCTGCCTTCATTGCAATTCAGGCTTTTTTGGGTACTTTAACAGCATAACCATTGTCTATAATGTCTTTCATGAAGGCTTTATAGTCTTCGTGGAAACCTGAATTTTTGCTCAATTTTCTTTTGAGTCCAATAGCACGCTGTTCAGCAATGCAGCGGTTATTCGGCATTTTAAGTGTTTCATCCTTCAAAGGCAAATTTAAACAATAGTGGCCACCTACCAGTCTTGCAGATTCTGAAGCTATGCATGAACTTGATGTCTTCCTGTGACATTTCCTCTTTTCTTCACAGTTGCACTCTGAAAAATCTGTGTTATACTGTTGCAGCAGCATATCTTGAATTTCTGTAATTGACACACGATTGATTGAATGTTTAGGCATCTTACCACTTTGTTTTGCGAGGTCGTCTATCTCTTTGTATGGTCCACCAACTACCCATCCAAGTGCAGTCTTCATAGCGTGAGGTCCACCTCCTTGGCTAGGTATGATTCGTGACTGCTTGAAGATTTCTGGATAGTTGATTCCTATTAAAAGATCAACTTCAGAGTCAATATGAGATAGACGTACCTCTTTAAGATATGCCCACTTATCGATATCTTCTTGTAGTGGAATGCTTTCTCTGTTCACTGGAATGGAGACCTGTGTGAAGACCTTTGGCAAATCAATATATTCAACATCATTGAGACCACAGACTTGTAAATCTGATAAAACAGAACATTGGGTTAGCATTTTTGAATCATCATCGTAATTACTCATAGTTTTGAGGAATACTTGCGTCCTTTTCCCTTGAAGGCTCAGTTGTCTCTGGAGCCTTTCAGTGCAAATTGTTACTGTACTGCCGAGGTCTATAAAGGCATATGTTTCTACATACCTTTCACTTTTCTTGGATTTTACCTTAACGGGAACTGCTTGTAGTGCGCATTCTTCTCCGGCCCTTGTAAAGTTACAAGTTCCAGTCTCGGTTTCCGTTTCGGTGGATGTTGACACACTAACCGTAGCTTTAAATACTGCTCCACTGTCTCCTTTAATGTGCAGGATATCTGGGTGCTGTAAGGAACATGTCTGACATTTCATTCTCTCTTTACAATTCTTACTTAGATGACCCTGTTTGAGACAACGAAAACATAAACCTTTAGATTTTAAAAAGTCTATTCTTTCTTTATGTGGCAATTCTTTGATTTTTTTACATTCGGCGAGAATATGCTGGTCACTGCAAAATGCACAAGGTTTTTTAAACGCACATGTATCATTAACAGTATTTTTGACAGTGATTTCTTGAGTCTCTTTTTCGGCTACATCAGAAATATTGGTGGTGAAAATACTTGATCTCTGTCCACACTTCTGAGGAGACCTACTTTTGTAGTAATTAATTCATCAATACCTGCCCTTCTACTTTCCTTTTCTTTAAATTTAAAAGCCCAGCTTCTCCACTTGTCTCGTAAAGTGTATGGGAGCTTAGAGATTATTATACGAATATTTGGGTTGTTACTGAATGTATCTCGACTTCCTGCACTTGTCATTGCTTCTATACAGCTATCAAGAAAGGATGCATATTCTCTCAGAGCTGCACTATCATTTTGTTTTATTTGAGGCCACTTCAATGCCTTTTCCATGTATGCATCAGCTATGAATACTTCATCACCAAAATAAATTTCCAGTTGCTTTCTGGCCTTTTCATAACCTAGAGTTGATGGCAGTCGCACACAGCCTTTAACTAGATCCTGAGCAGGACCTCTTGTGAATTGGATTAAGTAATCTAATTTATCTTGAGGATTTTGTAACACATCCCCAATAGCATTATCAAAGGCTCTGATAAAATCTGCATAAGCTAATGGGTCTCCTGAAAATAAAGGGACCTGCCTATGAGGTACTTCACCACGCGGAGCAGGGGGTGTTGGAGCAGGTGTTGTCTTTTGATCAGTTAACGATTTAGCCATTTCAGTGATTGCTTTACTACATTCGAGTTGGCCCCTTTGACATTCGGTTTGATTCTTCTGATATTCGACTTGATTCCACGCTAGCACATTTAGTATATCATTTCCAGAGCTCTGAGTGTCGGTTTTTGTGTTAAATGTGGTTTGTTCCAGATCTTCTACTTTAACTTTAAGTTGACGTAGCGTTTCTAGGATACTATCGAGTGTCGATTGTTCAATCAATACTGCTGTAGAAGATGACGATACGGCTGCGTTTTTCTGGGCTAAAGAATCAAGTTTGATATCAAGGGCACGCTTTAACTGAGGAGATGTCTTTCGTGTTTTTGACTTTGAACGAACCCGTTCTTGTAATTGCATCTCTTCGAATTGATTAACTAGTTGTTCATCAGCTTTATGTGCTAACAGTTTATTTGCGTCTTCTAGCCATGCCGTAGTAGCGACACCGAATTCATTCCATTTCTTAGCGCTTTCCGCGAATGTCTTTTTCTGTTTCTTAATTGCTCCCTCCTTACTTAAGGTAGATAGTAGCTTTTCGTGTAATTCTTCCATCTCTCTATGCGTCACACAAAAATCTTCAAATCTTTTAGCTACAATTAAGCGGTTTCCTGGAATGTTTTTAAGACTTTCGATCTCAGTTATTAACACGAAAAGATTATCTTTCCTCTGACATATGTGATCTTTAAGATCTCTAATTATATTTTCTGACTTCGAGTCTGTACTCACAGATCACTGCCGATCTCACTTGAGCTCTGTTTAGACATTGCCATGACAACAGTTCGAGCAAATGACAAGACGTTTCTTGACAGCAATTTCGTCACAATAGAGACGTTCCAACAAAGCAGATTAATTCCTTGAAACAAGGCTCCAATGACTCAAACAAAAGCACATCCAATCATCCAAAATGTCTTTTTCCAAGACGTCCTTAAATAATATCACAGCCTCTCAAATCTTCTCAAGGTACGGCGACCTTGCTTTCATTAATGATCATGCGAAGATAGTAGATAAGTGCACAGTACCTTCTGAATGATTCAGTTCTTTTCCTTCGTTGACAAGTTCTATAGCAGAAGTGTCCTCTGTTCTCGGATGGTAGATTCCAGTTCAGGCCTTAGATAGCTAGTTTTCTGACGAAATGTAGCTGCGTTTTCCTAAAATTACCAAAGTTCTGCAGCTTCAACTAAAAAAAAATGGGATTCAACAAAAGCCTGACGCGCAGAAATGATTCCACAGACAAAATATCTTGGTTTTTGAAAGTTTAGTTAAGATTTGAAGTAAAAACAATTCACACAAAAAAGGGAAAAATTAATGTTAAGAAAAGTTCAGTTCTAAACTAATCTTGTTACATCTCAAATCGTTACTTCTTACTTAACATTTCTGAACCATTTCAAAACGGTCAGAAAACTGTATGCTTATCCCATTTCTAAGCTTAAATGGGTCTTTCAAGTCCTTTTTTACTGGGACTTGTTCCAAACAAACTGAGCTTATTATCACACTGTTATTCAGTTATAGCAAGAAGGTTCTATCTCTTGTTAACTTATAGGGGGAAAAGACTATACCATAAGCTATGACTATGAAAGACATTAATATTCTATTCAAATTAAGCAAACATCAAAATGAGTTTAACTCAAAAACTTTAACTTTCTAAGATTGGCTCTTACAAATATAACATGAATTACAAGAGAAGTAAACACTGAAAGTGCAAAATAGTATGAGTTTTAAACTACTCTACATGGTGAAATTCTGTAAGGAAACTACTATTTATTTGGGTTGGCACTGGTTTTATCTCAGTAAAACCAAAGAACTCTCAGTAACACATTGCTTCAATATAGCATGTGTAATACCACTGATGCGGATTATTACATAAAGTTCCTTCCCTTCTATGTGTTGAAACAACTTGTATTGCACGTAAAAAGTAATTTCCTAATATAACTTTACTGTGTAGATCAGTGTTTAAGTGATAAACTAGCTGTAACACTACTTGTCACTTTCAGTGCTTTTCAGCTCTTGTAACATGCTTGTGCTGCATTCAAGTTACATTCACTTATAACTCAGTGGTCCATTGAAATACTGAGATGAAAACAGTGCTATACAATATAAAACGTAGTTCCCTCATGGGAATGAACTGTGTGGATGGTTTCCCAAGTGTTACTCCAGCTAAACTTCAACATCTCCCATTCAGTTGTTTCCCCCATTGAAACGCATTGCACGAAGCTGAAGAGGAGATTACACAAAGTTACTTACCTTCAATGTGTTGAAACCACTTGTATTGCATGTGAAAAGTAGTTTCCTAACATAAAATTTCCCCTTGGGATTAATAAAGTATTAATAAAGTATCTATCTATCTAAGTGCTGAAGTAGATCTGTTATCGGCTTCACAGTTAAAACTCAGCACTTAATTGAGAGAAGACACGTTGGTCAACACCAGGAATGTGTTTGTTTATTTCTTGCTTTAAACTCTTTTGAGGAATCTCGATCATTAACTCTTAGACTGGACCGCATATGACTGCACTCCAAAGCCATACAAGCCCTACATACTGTACTCCTGCTGGTACAACAAAACAGCCACACACAAATATTAAAGTTCTCTTAAATGCATGGATGACTGGCTTCAAAATAAAAAAAAAACTTGTCATCCCTGGTATTTCGTGGGCTCTTCCAGCCTCTATGAAATTACAACTGAGATACATGTTTCAAGTCTCAAGACGGTTATCCCTTAAAAAAGCTTGGAATGCTCAGTTTCCATAATCAACTTCACGGTTCAAACTAAGCACTTAATTAATAGAAGACACCTTGGTCAACACCAGGAAAGGGTTAGTTTACCTCTCTGTTCAAGCTCTTTAGAATAAACGGGGCATTAACTCTGAAATAAGAAAGCATGTGAAGAGATCCCAAAGTCACAAAGCCCTAAATGGTCTACTCCTGCTGGTGCAAAGAAACAGCCAGGCACGTATGTTTAGGTTTGCTTCAATGCAGGAATGATGTTGTTCAAAATAAAACAAGACTTGTCATCTCCGGTGTTTTGTGCTCACTTCCAGTCTCCGTAAAATAGCAATTGAGATGCATGTTTCAAGTTTCACGGCAGTTATCCCTTGAAAACATCTAGGAACACTCAGGTTACTTATTCGATTTCACGATTCCAACTAAGCACTTAATTGAGAGGAGACACATTGGTCAACACCAGGAAAGGATTCATTTACTTCTGGGTTCAAGTTCTTTAGAGGAAACATGGCCATTAACTTTTCAACAAGACATCATTGAAGAGAGCCCAAAGCCACACAACCCTAAATAGTCTTCTCCTGCTAGTGCGAGTAAACAGCCTTATCTTTAGGTTCACTTCTGTGGAAGTAACCCCCGAGGAAGACAGGAATAGTTCAATCAATCAGTCTTTATTCAGTCACAGGTGAGTACATGGATTTATACTTTGCAGAGAAGAAGAGCAAAGTTTTCTGGTGTCAATTAGCTTTAATATTCATTTTCAGACACGTTCCTAAAAAATGAAGTTACCCAACTTCAGCTAACTTCACTTGTCTTATGACAGACGCCTGCATGAATAACCCTCTTGTAGCTATGCACACAGACATCTTGTGTGTGTATGTCTGAATAAGAGAGTCATGGAGCTGCGATTTTAAGAACTAGACATTAGATTGCAGCAGAGCGGCTGATCAGGATAGGAATAGAATACAGGGGGGGAACTCTGTTTTGGGGTGGCGGAGACGGACGGAGGACGGACTTAGGGAGGGAGGAGATAGACTTTTGCGGAGGAGAGAGAGAATCGACCTGGAGGAACCGTTGAGAGGAGTGATTTTATCGACGCTTCGAGAGAGCCGCTGGGGATTATTGGATCACGGTGGAGCGTCTGCAGCCCGCGTCTTCCGGAACCCAGGAGTGGTGAGCTGTATATCGCACAATTATCCCTATCTTTACTTTACTCTATTGTGGCCACCTATTTGGAGAGTCCAGTTGGAGGACAGATATCTTTTCGGTGGATTACAAATGCTCCATTTGGAGATAGAGCGCTCCAACGATAGAAACAAAGTGCCCCAACGCCGTTTTCTTTTTGTTTGTCTTCCTGGTATCACTGGCCAGTGAGGTGGGAGGGGAAGAAGGTTTCCTGAGGGACTGAGAGCATAAAGGGAGTTTTTATTAAATACTGCTTGCTTAGAGGCACAGGTTATAGGATTGTATATATTGTAACGACCCGGCAGCAAGCGCTGGCGGAGTGACGCCGTATGGGTAATTTATGTAAATAGTTTGTGGGGAATTTATGGGTAAATTATGTAAAGCTTATTGTTGTGTCGAAATTAACTTAAGTGTTGTATGTGTTTGTGCTCAATCAGTGGGGTGGGTTGGGTTATCGCCGTCCGGGGTTGTTGTTATTGTAAATAGTCACCATCAATGAGAAAGATGGCTCTGTAAATGACCTTGACAATGGCTATACAATGAGTTTTAAGCTTTGTTTTACTGGCTATCTGTAAATAAAAAGATACAACAGGACAGAGCTGTATTATTGCTAAGATTCTATCTAAGCAATTATTGCCGAGACACTCGGAGTCGTGCGGTGTATGGGACACGAGTGCTCGTTATCTAAAGAGCTGGGTGCAGCTGCGTGCATAACGCTGGCAATCCGCTAGCCGACAGCTTGGGAGAGGTGCACGGCAGAGTTCGGCTCTAAAATCTTTAAAGACTCACGGGTCACTACATTGGTGTCAGAAGTGGGAGACCAGGCTGTTTAGAAGACGCCGTTATGGAACAGAGTCTTGAAGAATTAGAGCGTGCCATCTTAGAGAACAGCGTTACGTTAGAGCGCCTGATCAGCGGAACTGTGCGGAGAAAGGAGGCAGACCGGCCTGATGGTGCCAGTGTTCCCCGGACAGTGTTGCGATCTTCTAGGCACGGCCAGAGTGGGCCGTCGGCTGCCGCAGCGATACCCCAGGTTACCAGTCGGCGGTCCTCTTCTCACGGTCACCTGCTATACAGCCGGATTGACGCCTTAGAGCCATACCTTGCACAAGTGGATCTGGCCGCGATACACAATGAGTGGAACCGCGAGGAAGCTGCGACACACTTGGCCCTTGCCTTGGAGGGTCCCGCACTTCAGGTACTCATTGATCTGCCATCGGAAGCGTGTCGTGATCTTCAGGCTCTCACCGCTGCTCTCACCCGTCGCTTTGGACAAAGAACCTCAGCAGAATGCAGCAGAGAAAAGCTGACTAGCCAACGTCGACGTGAAGGTGAGAGTGTAGGAGTCTTTGCCGCTGACATCAGGGTATATACACGAAAAGGTTACCCTACTTTCTCGACAGCAGCGAGGGAGGAACTCAGTCTTCATGCTTTCCTGCGGGGCCTCACACCAGAACGTCTTCGCCAGCATGTCTGTCTATCGTCACCCCGAGATTTGAGCGAGGCACTACGAGAGGCTGAGCGGGCTGAAGAGGTACTACAGGCTGAGTCACCGACAAGACGAACGCCACGCCTGAGTTGACTAACAAGAGCAGTTGAACGAAGGGCGGAAGGGGACCCGTCTGAGGTAGTGGAGGTCAGTCGTGCCCAACCAACATCAACCCCCTGACAGAGACAACGAGTAGACTGCTGTTTCCGATGACGGAGAACCAGGGCACTTTGCCAGGGATTGCCCTGCCCCAAGTCCTTTGCCTCGTACAGCATCACCGCAGGGAAACCGACATCGGGGGTGAGGCCGTGAGGGGACCCTCGCTCCGTTTTTCAGCACCCCTCCACAATGACTGCTTTAAAGTTGGGCGCTGTGGATTTTCCACTGGACTATACCTAGACTGCACTATTGACGGACGGCCATGCAGTGCTTTAGTGGACACGGGGTCCACTATTTGTTTGCTACAAAAAGGAGTGTTGCCCGAAACCGCTGGTCTTCTTCCAGAGGGCTGGACCCCCACAAATAGCGAACTACGCACTGTTACGGGTGAATGGGCAGTAATGCCCGGAAAGAAACTGTTATCTGTGTTGGTAGGGACGAGCCAGACCAACCACGAATTCTGGCTTGCGGACATTAAAGACGAGTGCATTATTGGGTTGGACTTGTTGGCCCACTCGTTGTTTGGGTAATGAGACTGTGCCGCTCCGGTCGGGCTGGAACCGTCCTGGAAGGACTGCCAGAGTGGATTCACCTGGACACCACTGCTCACTGGCTCCCAACCATTGTTTGGAAGTTGCAAGGGTTCAAGAGAACCCCCAGGAGAGTATTGCTGGACAGTCAAATTCATCGCACGACCCCCATCAGCTGAGACGGTTGCCGCTGTGGAGGAATTGGGCCATCGAAGTGGTGAACATCTGAGCACGACACAGCAGGAGCAACTCCAGAAATTACTGAACGACTTTGTGGACATTTTTGCGGCTCGAGAGGAGGACTGCACCAGAACCTCGTTAGTAAAACACCACATTGACACTGGCCACGCCGCTCCCATTCGTTTGCGCCCCCACCGATTGCCTCTTGCAAAACGCCAAGCTGCCGAAGAATTGATTCGCGAGATGGTAACCAACGACATTATTGAGCCTTCGGACAGTCCCTGGGCCGCACCCATGGTCATGGTGCGGAAGAAAACGGGGGGTTGGCGCCCTTGTGTGGACTTTCGTAAATTAAATGCAGTCCCTCAAAAAGACTCTTACCCACTGCCCCGCATCGATGATGCATTGGACTATGTGGCTGGATCCCGTTGGTTCAGCACCTTGGACTTGCGCAGTGGATATTGGCAGGTAGAACTGGCAGCAGGGGACCGACCCAAAACTGCATTCACCATCGGACAAGGGCTGTGGCAGTTTAAGGTAATGCCATTTGGATTTTGTAATGCACCGGCCACTTTTGAAAGACTAATGGACACGGGTCGCTACAATATCATATTTGCATAAGATACTTATTACTGTTTATTAATTTTCACTGCATTGTTGTTAAGTTTTTATTCTATTTCTTTGTTTGGGACACCATTCAATTGAGGGTGGCTACTTTGAATAAAGTTGTTGTTGTTGAAACTTTCCCTGTTGGTGTGTTGGACTGGGAACCTGGTGGAGTGTGCCACTGAGATGGAAGGAGAAGACCCGAGTAATTATAATATATCAGCAGCACCCTAGGGTGTCATTGCTACACTCTGTTATAATAAACAGCTTTAAATCCTTAGTAGCTTGCAAGCAATTAAATTTTCTTTCACATTTCCCCTTTTTTTTTTTTTTTTAATGTCCGTGGAATTGTTAAAACATTGGGAGTTGTCTATCTGATCTGTATACTCAGGAGATGTAAGAAGGAACTGATGTGCCGCACAATGGATGATGAGGGTACAGACACAGGGCAGTGCACAACAAAGGAGCGTGCACTGTGATAGCCTAGTGTGATAGCAAACTGAGTAAGGGACACTTTCCAGTTGGAAAGCAGCAAATGGAACCAATCAAAAATTGATGTAGGTGCAGTAGTTACGTAATCAGTAAATTTCTTTTTGGAGCGACTTTAGCTTATTTAAGGGCTGTAGTAAACGATCAATTAGGAGCAGTGTTGTTAGGAATTAAAGTTCAGCAACTGTTGCTGAACACAACACACACAATCCTCCCTTTTTAGCTAGGAGCATTTATAGCTTAATTCTATTCTTCTAGGCCACTTAGTGTTGTGGTCCATGGCCGGCCATTTATTCCTGCCAATACCCCCAGGCTGCCAGAGGGAGCCCTCCCTGAGACATGGAGATGCCCCAAATTCCAGCAGGGTATCATGGACTATGGAGTTTTCCTGTAAAGCCCAGCTGGATAATGTTGGGACCACCAGGGGTCGCTCCAGGGAGAACCAGGGACTACTATTTGCCCTACGCCCCGGAAGTATGTCCGAATCACATGGACAGGAGGAATGACGTACTTCTGGGGTGAAGAAAACGACTTTGTATCTGACCCTGAAGTGATAAGGAATCATGGACTGAAGGATGGGAAACACTTCCGGGTCAGGAACTATAAAAGGACTCTGGGAACTCCCAGACGATGAGCTGAGCTGGGTGGAAGGGTGGCAACGCGTCTGGAAGAGTGGAGGATTATTGATTATTGTATTATTGAGTGTTTATTGAAGTATAGGGGAGGTGAAGGTGCTTTGTGCACTTAAATATAATAATAAATATTATTATTGGACTTTTACCTGGTGTCTGACGTATAGTTCAAGGGGATGACAAAGCCCCAATCTGTCACAGCGTGTACTTCCTGACATTAAGATACACTTAAAAGGACAACCGGGAGAGTTATGTGCATCCTTAAAAATATCACAAGTGAAACGGTTATATGGAAGGGGTACAAGTAGGAGGGAGGGTTTAGCAGTGGCACATAATAAGACTCTATTCTTAATTGTATAACAGTAAAATCCATCCATTCATCCATCCATCCATTACCCAATCAGCTATATCCTAACTACAGGGTCACAGGGGTCTGCTGGAGACAATCCCAGCCAACATAGGGTGCAAGGCAGGAAACAAATCCCGGGCACTAGCCCACCGCAGGGCATAACAGTAAAATTCAACCACTTATACCACAGATTATCCTATATGAAAGAGGGAATAATCCCTTGGGAACATCCTAGCACAGAAAGTCCAAAAAATAGTAACAGCTTGATAATTCAGTCCACTTTTTACAGTGAGAGACATACGTCCAAGAAAGGAGTCCTTCAAACTTCATGGCATGTAGGGTGCTAAGCAACACTTGGAATGGAATGTCCACCTGGGCTAATGCCATTGCTTATGTCGTGTGTCTCTAATAAGAACCCAAGTCCAAATTGGTATAGAAATTTATGTTTTAGCCAATGAGGTAGTTCACTACGTTTCCCTCACTTGTTCATGCACTGTCTGTAAGGCACTATGCAGACCTGAAAGAAAAGATGCAAGATCATTGTTGACCATGTGGAGAATAATTTTACATAGCAGAAAACACATGTTTTTGGCGGCCAGTAAGAATCTCAAACAAAGAGAGCCCTTAGTCCTTCCCTGCAGACCAGCCAACACCAAAGGCAATTCATCAGGCCAAGACAGACCTATTTGTCTAAAGATGTTTGCCAATTTTAATTTTAAGGTGGAATTTACACACTCCACCATCACTCCACTCTGTGGATGGTACTTGCAGTAGTGGCGGACATCAATCTGCAGCCACTGCGACAGCTCTTGTAATAGAGTATTTACTTGCAATTTGTGAGGCAAACCCCAACGTGGGATTGATTCGTTTTCCCCGTGTGAGGTTCACACTTCACTACCGCAATCGCTGCTGGTAGCTGTATGGCATGTATGGTATTCAACCAGAGCATGATGCTGAATCGGTTTCACAGTACTAATTTTATAACCCCTTAGTTTCCACAATGAACAATGGTCGTGGCAGACCCCAAAAGCATACAGAGAATCGGTGTAAACGGTCACTTGTTTGTCTTTGAGCAGTTGGCAAGCACGTATGAGTGCATGTAATTCAGGAGCTTGCGACATTGATTCGACTTTAGTCTGCCTGCTTCCAGTAGGTGCATATCCTGGACAATTGTATAGCTAGTGGACGGGCTTCCATTGTCCAACCTTAAGAAACACCCATGTACAAACAATGTTGCTCATTCTTCTAGCAGGGTCTCTTTAAAATCATCCCTAGGTTTGGTGACTGCTAGTATTTTTTGTTCACAATTATATGGTTCTCCGTCTATTTCCATTAGCAGGAGAGTCACAGGGTTCAATCTATGACATTTTTCGAGCATAACGTTAGAAAAAGAAAGAAAGATATTTTGATAATGAGTTGCCCGAGCAAACGTCAAATGAGATGTTCTTGCCTGTACTAAGATGGAATGTACAGCATGTGGTACCTTAACAGTTAATGGACTCATGAGAACAATATCTGAGCATGCTAATACGGCCTCTGCTGTTGCAGCAGCTGCTTTCAAACAGTCCGGGAGTGCAGTGGCCACTTGATCCAGTTTCTTAAAATAGTATGCAACCGGTCTTTGTCTGTCTCCATGTTGTTGAGTTAATACTGCAGTCATATACCCCCCTTTCTCGTCCACGAACAGAGTGAAAGGATGAGAGTACTCTGGGAGTCCTAACGCAGGTGCAGAATTTTATTCAATACAGTTAAAGACTTGTCACCCTGCTCTGTTCATGAGATTTTGTCAGTTAAGTCTTGGAGTGGCTGTTCTTTTTCAGCAAAACCTTGAACCCATTGCCAGCAATTTCCTAACATTCCAAGGACAGACAACCAGCCACCTTGTAGTAGGACGAGGTAAAATTTTAATAGCCTTGATCCTATCATTAGACATTCCCCTGCAGTCAAATCATGACTTAGGTATTTCATTTTTCTTTCAACCAGTTGTAACTTTTTCTGTGACACCTTGTGCCCGTTTTCTGCTAGGAAGACCAACAAAGCCTTTGTGTCTTCTTCACATTATTCCTGAGCCGCAGAGCATAACAGCAAATCATCTACATACTGCACCAGGACACTACCCCGCTTTGGTCAATAACCTTCCAATTTTTTTTGCTAATGCTTGTCCATGCACACACACACATACACATGCACATACAGAGCCTCTGTATATCCCTGTAGCATCACAGTCCAGGTCTAGCGCTTCCCTTTAAAAGTGGATGCGAACCAGAACTGGGTTTCAGGGTGAACAGAAATAGAAAAGAAAGCAGCATTGACTCCGTGGAGATCCTGAACAAACCACCAAAAGCCATCTGCTTTTCTAACTGGAAGAATAGGAGAGTTCACAGGAGAGTATTGGATTAGAATAATAGCACCCCGCTTAACTAAGTCAGCATGAACAATGGTAATACCAGGCTAGGCCTCAGGTGAAAAAGGATATTGTGCACAATGTAAACGCAAGGATGACTTTGGGAAAATGACCAAGGGTTCAACATGAGTTATTCAGCTAAAACAGTTTTTCCCTTGTGCCCAGAGAGATGAGGTGAGCGAGTCTAACCAAAAAAATTGATAGGTAATCAGCATGGGTTTATGTGGAGAGGTGAAAGATGAATGACAGAGTGATCAGGTTACAGGTACAACTAGTCCTACTGCAATTTTCTTAACAGATCTATCTGGGATGGACCAAATATTAGGTCCCACATACTGTACACACAATCCTCCCCTTCCTGACATGCTAATTCCCATGGTCTCACATCATACCACTGAAAGTGAGCAGATTTAGCAATGGAGATATGTGGGATGGAACCACTCCAGAAGAAAGGCAGTTGTTGTGACGAAAGGGAGATTGCTGCTCTAACCAATTCTGCTGAGATATAACAGCTTGTTAGGCAAATAGTCTCTTTTTCTGACAGCACCAGCTAAAAAGTCAGAGAGCCAGACTTCACCATAATGCAATCCAAAAATCATGCAATACAGTGAAAAGATTTTAAAAACTGTAATCCACGAGGAACCTGGGACAACAGAGATTCTTGCTATTTTGAGGAAAACATGAATAACCCATGCAGCATAGGTGCATATAATGGTGGTGGTCAGTACAAGGGCGGTGTGTTGTTCTGATGTGACCTTCACTCCCTTTTTTGTAACTGAGATGCAAAGGCACAGGTGGGCCTTTAAGTCCCGTCCTAAAAAGTTCACTGGGCAAAGAGGGCTGAGTAAAAATTGATGGTTTAATGAAACACTTGAAAACGTGGCTTAAATAGGAACAGGTGAAGAGAGAGTACAAAGACGGTGCTCCAGTTCTGACACTGACTCCTCATCTTTCTGTTTAAAGTGTGTTATTTGGGACTAGTCAGTACTGTTCTTATATTTTGCATTTATTTGTGCTTGTAACTGAGTCCACTGAACACCGAAGTGGCCACTGTCAGCCCCCTGTCGTCCCAGAGTCTCATTCCATTGCTCTCTCATATCATTTCAGCTTGGACTTAACTTGATCTAAGGACCAGAGTCCATTAATTAATTTTGCAGCATTTGGTGTATAAATGTCATCTAGCTGTTTCACCACCATCACGAACTTCTGTCCTCTTACTTCTTTTTGGGTTTGGTAATTCCTTCACCACCTCTTTTAATTCTTGCAGGTCTCAGTTTCTATGCACTATCAAGGTGGGACAGTTTAAATCTGTGTCAGGCTGTTGTGCATTATATCGCAAATTAGGCACTTGTATTAATAGTAATTAGTAATGTTTGGCCGTGGGGGTCGGAATCGGGGCTTGTGAGGTGTCCCTTTTCCCCGAGCCGTGTCCTTTTGCTGCAGTACTTGCTCACACCAATCGTAACTGTGGTTGGTGGTGATCTCTACCCTCTCTCTTGTCTTCTTTCCTCTCTGGCTGAAACTCTTTATCATAGAAATCATCGGGATAATCTTCTTCCTTTCCCTCATTAATTCTTGATGGACTAATGTCCTCATAATGAGGGGGACCGCATGCTGTCGCTAAATCAGGGTACATTTTATAATTCTTTTTTTTATTTACATTATTTTTATTTACTTATTCTTTCTTGTTTTGTCTTGACTTTTGGGATGGTTCTTGCATTACCAAGAACAGCTTTTCTTTTTCTGCCATGAGTTTAATTTGGCTTTGCAGTCCCTCATTGTGTTTCTGCATTGTTTTCAGGGCTCTATCTTTAATTTTCAATTCCCATCCATCAAACATCCATCCATCCATTATCCAACCCGCTATATCCTAACTACAGGGTCACGGGGGTCTGCTGGAGCCAATCCCAGGCAACACAGGGTGCAAGGCAGGAAACAAACCCCTGGGCAGGGTGCCAGCCCTCCGCAGGGTGTGCACACACACACACACACACCAAGCACACACGAGGGACAATTTAGTATCGCCAATGCACCTACTGTAGCCTACATGTCTTTGGACTGTGGGAGGAAACTGGAGTACCCAGGGGAAACCCATGCAGAAATGGGAGAACATGCAAACTCCACGCAGGGAGGACCCAGGAAGATAACTCGTGTCTCCTAACTGCGAGGCAGCAGCGCTACCCACTGCGCCACCGTGCTGCCCTCTATCAAACATTTCCATTCTAAATGGCCCATGACTACAGCACCCTCATTTATTTCTACATACAATCTTCCTAACTTCCTGTATTTCATTAATATCACTAGAGCTTTCTACTGGCCACCTGCCTCCACTCTGTTTATTCCACCATTTACATTCTTGTTTTAAAATCTAACCCTGTTTTCTGTTCTACGTAGCGTCTTGGAGAGTCACCTTTCTTTCACTTTAGTACATTTTCCGAAAATAATCCTCCGAACAGAGGCTCCTCATTCACACCCTGTTTTTCTTATTTCTTTCTTAACACATTCCCCATCGTGACCTCCCCAATATCGCTTCACTCCAAATCCCTTCCTTTCCCCGGATCGCTGTCTGTTGTTTCCTTCTTTAGCGAACTAACAGTCAAGCTGGTTACCGATCATGGCTTCTATGACAGACTTAACCCGTTGAGTCAGAAATATAAGCAGACTATCAGAGTGAAGAATATCGCCCTCCCACTTAATGGTGCTTTCCCCAACCACGAGGTGGTTACCAAATGAGACTGGGATCTGTCTAGGATTTCCATTAATTGTGCTCTATATTATATTAGAAATATGTTTGATAAAGCATTGTTTTATGTTATGTATTTGCTCTACCCTTCACCCATTTTTATTTAGCACAGCAAATAGTTTGGCCACTCAATTTAGTGGTTGGTCAGACCTCTCCAACTCAGTGGTGATGATTTATCAATGTAGAAAAGGTGGTGTTCTATGAATGAAGGTTCAAAGTGACTGTACTGTACTAATGAGTCTTAGTTTGCTGCACATACCTGATAATAGCTGGTGATAAAATAAGTCGCTTATCCAGAATGGAAGAAGTGCAGAGTCAAACAAAGTTTGTAAGTCCAGCAAAGTAAATCTGATGTCATGATATGGTTGTGCATATATTTGTTTCAGAAACAAAGTTTTTATGGACTTTAACACAAGCAGACTGTGAAATGCCACTGAAGTAAAGAGATGAGATGACAGCTGTTGAATGCAAGGACTCCCATTATTGACTGCTGTATCCAGTGCAGGACTGAAGTGAAATGTTCCTTTGCTAAATGAAAGTCAAATTGGGGAGGATGAAAGATAGTGTACAATTATGCAATAATACTGGTAAAGAACAATTATTAATAATCATAGGAATAGATCTGGAATAGCATCTGATTTGTGTTGCAACCATGGTAACTCATTTAAAGGGATCAGACACCAAAGGGTGGGCACATATATCAACACTAGCAAAATACCCGCGATTCGCAGCGGAGAAGTAGTATGTTAAAGAAGCAATGAAAAAGAAAAGGAAACATTTTGAAAATAACGTAACATGATTGTCAATGTAATTGTTTTGTCACTGTTGTAAATAATGAGTGTTGTTGTCATATATATATATATATATATATATATATATATATATATATATACACACACACATATACATATATATATATATATCTATACATATATACATATATATCTACATATATACACATACATATACATACACACATACATACACACATACATACATACACACACATATATACACACAAATACACATATATATATATACATACACACACACATATATAAACATATATATACATATACATACATATCTACATATATACACACACAGCTATTTCGTATCAGTGCAATACGCTGCTTGTTAAAACGGATGACTCCGCTCTTACGTGCAAGTCTGCGTGGATATTATGAACTATCGTATTTGTTCAAGTTCTATTTAAATTTTAAATAGAAGGAATTTTTATTTAGTCGACAGAAATATCTTTGGTAGGAATGGTAAAACAGACAGGAATATTATTCCTGAATAAATCAACTCAAACCTTAAACAACTTATAATATTTTGCTCTCCATAAAAATATATCCTGTCTAAATTATACAAGTTAGAAATAAAGTAAACGTTAAAAGAACAAACATTCAAATTTCTTTACTCTTATGTAATTTTATATAAAAATAAACTTAGATTTTAAATATCCCAAAAGATTTTGCTCTCCATAAAAATATATCCTGTCAAAATTATACAAATTCAAATATGAACATGCTGCATAACAAAACCTGGAAATATAAATAAAATGTGTTCCTTTCAGCAATAACAAATCAAATCATTCAGTTGTCTTTGCTCATATGTCATTTTAGAGCTGGACGCCTGGCATCTTTTTGGCACAGGTTCGTTTCTGTTTGGTGTGAGGTTCTGTGTTGTGGAGATTCTCAGGATGGATTGCAGGTGCTCATCAGTGAGGCGACTCCTGTGTGCTGTTTTGTTAGTCTTTATCACTGAGAAGAGCTTCTCACACAGATATGTGCTACCAAACATGCACAAGGTTCGAGCCGCATGTAGGCGGACTTTTTGTTCTTCAAAGTCACCAAAGCGCCGTGCAAACTCAGTGCGCTCAGTTTATCAGCAAAGTGCGTATTTGGGAACACCGTAGTGGCGACTTGGTTTAACATTACTTGGCAACAGGGAAAGTGGGGCAAGGTGCACTGGTGCATTTGTGTCTCCCATAAAAGCAGCTTCACTTGAAATCACTTTGTGATTGTGCGGGTAAAAGCGTCCGCTGAAGTGTCAGATTCTTATTTAATTATTCTGCTTTCTGTATCTTCTGCATTGCATTCAGGTTACCCTGATGTTTTGTCTCATAGTGCCGTCTTAGATTAAATTCTGTAATTACAGCCACATTAGCTCCACAAATGAGACACACGGGTTCAGTAAACATATACTCAGCCTCCCATCGGTTTTAAAGGCTCTATTTTCAGAATCAACTTTTCTCTTCAGCATCGTGTGAGCTAGCTTCGCAATAACTTGCAGCATCATAAGGTAGACTTGATTAACGCGGTAAGTGTTGGCAAGGCAGCTGAAGCGCTGCATTATGGGATCTGTAGTTTATTGTGTTACCAGCGCTTCATATACCGGGCTTTAATAACAATAATACAGTATATAAAATGATCTCGCGGGCGGATATAATTACGCCGGGCGGATGTGGCCCTGCCCTTGAGTTTGACACATATGGACTAAATAGAACTTGAAAAGATATATTTTTCAAATGTGATCGCGCAATTCAGATAGAGTTGGCACTACAGCCTGCATGCCTCAATAAGTCATCCTCCCTCGCTCTTACTTTTTACCGTTCATCTAATGAATACACTGAGTATGGCTTTACCAAAACAATCATTGATGGCGAATAAAGTATCCATTATTGAGTATGTAGATCGGGATATATATATATACATATATATATACCAGCGTATCATAGAGAAGTAGTGTGTTAAAAAGCTAGAAAAGAAAAGGGAACATTTTAAAAATAGCGTAACATGACTGTCAATATACAGTATTTGTTTTGTGAGTGTTACTGAGTGTTGCTGTCATCAAGGATTTGATTATCATTATTTCTTTCAATCAGGTTCGTATTTGTAGGATGTGTTGTGTTCAAGTTACATTCCGTGTTTGTCAATCGTTGTAAAGATGACAGGTTTCATTCATCGATTCGTTTCTTACTGCATCAATAAACAGCTCGTCTTCTTCTTTATCTGAGACCTGACACACTGCATGCACGGGTTTTTACACTGTCTTCCTTTAGCGGGACATTGACTTTTCCACGTGTGCTTTGTTTCCGCAGTAGCTGGATTTATGAATATGCTTATCAGGCGCTTCATATTTTTGCTGCCTTTTCAATTGTGTAATTGGTTTTGTTCAGCGCTCTTTGGAACTGTTGCTTTTATCTGTGCACTCGTCAGTTCCGTGAGCCGCTCGGTGTACATGCATCGAAGGTTCCCAGCTGTGCTGGTGCCATCTCGTGCTATGTCCATGGCTGTATTTAATGTTACCTTAGTCCTGGCACTTAAAACTTTCTCTCGCAGTTTCGCTGAGTTTGTGTCAAACACCACCCTGACCATCTCATCTTCCTCTCCATAAGCACAGTCCTTCACCCGTGAATATTTAGTGGCAGTTTGCTATTGGATTGCGCTGACGGACGGACCTTATATGGGCAGGCACTAAATTACAAGCGCCAGCGTAAGCCTGTCTATGAACTTAATTTAAAGTGTAGGTTTACATGTGCTTTGTTTCGAGTAGCAGAACTCATGAATATGGTTGTATATGTCACTTTCGCTTCGCTTCTTATTGTTTCGCTGCCTTCTCAATTATATAATGCATGTTTTCTTCAGCGGTTTTTGGAGGTCTTCCTGTTTTCTATGTACTGCGTGATTACGTGGGAGGCGTGATGATGTCACGAAACTCCGCCCCACGGCGTTCAAGCTCATCTCCATTACAGTAAATGGAGAAAAACTGCTTCCAGTTATGACCATTACGTGTAGAATTTCGATATAAAACCTGCCCAACTTTTGTAAGGAAGCTGTAAGGAATGAACCTGCCAAATTTCAGCCTTCCACCCACACGGGAAGTTGGAGAATTAGTGATGAGTCAGTGAGTGAGTGAGTGAGTGAGTGAGTGAGTGAGTGAGTGAGTGAGTGAGGGCTTTGCCTTTTATTAGTATAGATACTGTAGTTAGAAATGTTATAAGTGCCAAAGGATAGTAAAATCCACCAAGGTGTTATATAGATTCATAATATAATTTGATGCTATGATACCCACTGCACGGGCCCAGTGATATTCATTTGGAACACTGACTATGTAAGTAATGAAAGGCATAACAGGAGATCTCTACCTACACCACTGGTGGGATTTAATGATCACTATTTAGTAACACCATGTTAAACATAATTGTTTGTCCAATTGTAGTGTAACTTATCATTGTTAAATGTTTATTTATGGTTGTATATTTGACGAATGAAATAGGAGCTATATTGGCAATACACCGCACATTTCCGCAAACATTCTTGAGGAGCTATCTACACTGTAAAGGGGGGGTCGAGTACCTTTGCTTTGTGGATAAGAACTTCAAAGATTGTTTTTGTCACAGATACAGTGACAAAGGGTGGAATATGTAATCAGAATATGAATTTAATATGTCACTGTGCTCTGTGCAAATATTTTAAATCTGTTTTTCTTTTGTTCCCACATGTACAGCTAACACAAAGCCAGATTTAATACAGGGGCCCAGCATTTAGAACTGCTAGAAAGCATTTTAAAACAAGACACGTTAAGGACAACTGCAAAATGGGCAATATGCACTATTTCTGTGTGTCAAACTCAGCATGAAATTGTATTCTCTCTTTGCGTGTTTGGAATTGTATTATTCAACTAAGTGGGGGCCTGCACATAGAGAAAGAGTATAAAGCCTTGGAACATTGCCCAGCACACCTTTGAAGCCTACTGACGGATGGAAGATAACGTCATCCGATCCAGAAAATCCTTCCAATGCAGTGACGAAAATGGCAGACTCTATATATTGGGCTCTCACTACCTGAAGGTCTTGTCATGGCTTCGTCATCTGTTATGCTGCTTAAACTGTAATTAAAGAAAGCTGTTATTTCTCCTATGTGGTTTCTTACAGCCGTATCACTAAGGGAGGGGCATTGCCTTTTTATATTATATCTACAGTATGTAGTTTTGGGTTAAGAAACATGCCACGATTACAAAAGAACTTATTCCAACAAGGGAGCTAGATAGCACTTCCTGCTGGATACAAGCATGTGAAGAGAGCCCAAAGCCACACAACCCTAAATGGTCTTCTCCTACCAGTGCAACGAAACAGCCACATATCTTTAGGTTTGCTTTAATGCAGGGATGACTGGCTTCAAAATAAAGCCTAACTCGTCATCTCAGGTGCTTCGTAGGCACTTTCAGCCTCCGTTAAATAACAATTGAGATACATGTTTCATGTCTCACGGCAGTCATCCCTTAAAAACATGTAGGAACACTCAGCTTCTGTAATTGAGTTCACAGTTCAAACTAAGCACTTAATTGACAGAAGACACCTTGGCCGACACCAGGAAAGGGCTAGTTTACCTCTCTGTTCAAGCTCTTTAGAATTAACTCTGAAACAAGACAGCATGTAAAGAGATCCCAAAGCCACAGAGCCCTAAATGGTCTACTACTGCTGGTGCAAAGAAATAGCCAGACACAAATTTTTAGGTTTATTTAATGCAGGGATGACTGGCTTCAAAATAAGACAAAACTCGTCATTCCCGGTGTTTCATGGGCACTTCCAGCCTCTTTAAAATAAAAATTGAGAAACGTGTTTCAAGTCTCATGGCAGTAATCCCTTAGAAACGTTGAGGAATGCTCAGCTTTTGTAATCGACTTCACAGTTCAAACGAAGCACTTAATTGAGAGGAGACACATTGGTCAACAGCAGGAAAGTGTTAATTAACCTCTAGATTCAAGTTCTTTAGAATAAATGTGGCCAATAACTGCTAAACAAGTTAGCCTGTAATGAGGGTGCCAACCTATACAGTATATAGGTTCACTTCAATGCAGGCATGACTCCCTTCAAAATAAAACCAAACTTGTCATTCCCAGTGTTACTCAAGCTACACTTCAACATCTCACATTTACCAACATGTCTCCTCTCAATTAAGAGATGAGTTCTAACTGTGAAGCCGATTACAGGAGCTAAGTGTTCCTAGATATTTTAAAGAGATAAGTGTTGTGCGACTTAATACTAGCATCATGTTGCTATTTAATGGATACTGGAAGAGCCAGCGAATGTTAATGCCTGCATTAAAAGGAACCTAAAGATATGTGTCTGGCTGTTACATTCCACCACCAGGAGTAGACAATGTAGGGATTGTGTGGCTTTGGACTCCCGTCACATGAGGTCCAGTTGAAGAGTTAATGGTCACATTTCCTCAAAAGAGCTTAAACCCAGTGGTAAATGAACACTTTCCTGGTGTTGACCAATGTATCTCTTCTCAATTAAGTGCAGAGTTTTAACTCTGAAGTTGATTACAAAAGCTGAGCATTCCTAGACATTTTAAAGAGGTAACTGCTGTGTGTATTGAAACGTGCAACTCCATTGGTCTTTTACAGATGCTGGAAGAAACTACAAAACACCGGGGATGACCAATTTGATTACATTTTAAAGCCAGTCCTGCCTGCATTAAAGAGAAACGTAAGATACGTGTCTGGCTGTTTCGTTGCACAGGCAGCAGTAGACTATGTTAAGCTTGTGTTGCTTAAGACTTCCATCACATGCAGTCCAGTTTAAGAGTTAATTATTCCTAAAATGAGCTTAAAGCCAGAAGTAAATGAAAACGTTCTTGGTGTTGACCAGAGTGTCTCCTCTCAATTAAGTGCGGAGTTTTAACTGTGAAGCCAATTACAGAAGTTGAACATTCCTAGACATTTTAAAGAGATAAGTGCTGTGAGACTTGAATGCCAGTCGTGCCTGTATTAAAGGGATCCTTAATATACGTGTCTTGCTGTTTCATTGTACCTGCAGGAGTACAGTATGTAGGGCTTCTATGGCTTTGGATTGCAGTCGCGTGCAAGAACCTACGAAACACCTGGGATGACCAGTTTGGTTTCATTTTGATGCCAGTCATGCCTGCATTAAAGAGAACTTTAATATTTGTGTGTGGATGTTTTGTTGCACCAGCAGGAGTAGAGTATGCAGGGCTTGTGTGGCTTTGGAGTGCAGTCGTATGTAGTCCAGTTTAAGAGTTAATGATCAAGATTCCTCAAAAGAGTTTAAAGCCAGAAGTAAACGAACACATTCCTGGTGTTGACCAACGTGTCTTCTCTTAATTAGGAGCAAAATTTTAACTGTAGAGCTGATTACAGAAGATGTGCCTTCTTGGACAATTTTAAGAGATAAGTGCTGTGAGATTTGAAATGCGTGTCATATTGCAGTTTTATGGATGCTGGAAGAACCAGTTTGGTATAATTTGGAAGCCAGTCATGCTTGCATTCAAGGGAACCTTAATATACATGTCTGACTGCGTTGTTGCATCAGCAGGAGGAGAGTAGAGTAGAGTATATAGGGCTTGTGTGTATTTGGATTCCCATCACAAGCAATCCAGTTTAAGAGTTAATGATCGCGTTTCCTCAAAAGAGATTAAAGTCAGAGGTAAACAAATACTTTCCTTCTTTTTACCAATGTGTATGTGGCTCATGTATGGCTGTTTTGTTGCACCAGCAGGATCAGAGTATTTAGTTCCAAAGTGTTTCTCAAAATACAGTACAGTTCAACATCTCAGATTCACTTGTTTTCCCCATTGAAATGCAGTGGGGTAAACTGAAGTTGAGTGTTACTCAATGATCCTTAACTTTTATGTGTTTAAACCACTTGTATAACACGTGAAATGGAGGATTCTAACAGAAATGTACTGTTTTGAACAGTTTCCTTGTGGTAAACAAGCTGTAACACTTGTTATATACTGAAGTGCTTTTCAGCTCTTGAAACCTGCTATTGTGAATTTAAGTTGCATTCAACTATAACTCAGTGCCCCATCAAAATACTGTTGCAAAAACAGTTCTAAATGATGAAATCCTCAGTTCCCTAATGGGTAAGAATTGTTTGGATGGTTTCCTAAGTGTTTTTCAAAGTGCATTTCAACATCTCAAATTCACTTGTTTTCCCCATTGAAACGCATTGGGCTAAAATGAAGTTGAGTGTTAATCAATGTTCCTTAACTTCTATGTGTTGAAACCACTTGTCTCAAATGTGAAATGTAGGATTCTAACAGAAATTTACTGTAAAGACCAATTTCTTAAAGGTAAACAAGCTGTAAGAGTTGTCATCGTTTGCAGTGCTTTTCAGCTGTTGAAACGTGCTGTTGTTTATTCAAATTACATTCAACTATAACTCAATGCTCCATCAAAATACTGTTGCAAAACAGTTCTATATGATGTAAAACATAGTTCCCTAATGGGTAAGAACTGTTTGTATGGTTTCCTAAGTGTTTTTCAAAGTGCACTTCAACATCTCAAATTCACTTGTTTTCCCTTTTGAAACATATTGGGCTAAACTGAAGTTGAGTGTTACTCAATGTTACTTAACTTATATGTATTGAAACCACTGTGAAATGTAGGATTCTAACAGGTGGAACAAAACAGCAATACTCAAATATTAAGGTTTCCTTTAAAGCAGGCATGACTGGCTTGAAAATTAAATCAAATTGGTCTCCCACGGTGTTTTGCGTGTTTCAAGTCTTACAGCACTTATCTCTTTAAAATGTCTAAGAAAGCTAATCTTCTGTAATTTGATTCACACTTAATACTAGATTCATAGTTGAGTGGAGAAACATTGGTAACACAAGGAATGGATTTGTATTCCTTTGACTTTAATCTCTTTTGAGGAAATGCAAACATTAACTCCTAAACTGGAATGAATGTCATGGAAATTCCAAATTCACACATGCCCTATATCCTCTACTACTGCTGTTGCCAAAACACAGGCAGACACATATATTAAGGTTCTCTTTGACTTTGACTGACTCTGACTGGCTTGAAAATGAAACCATATTGGTCTCCTCCGATGTTTTGTCCACTCTTCCTGCATCCGTTAAATAGTAATTTGATGCGTGTTTCAAGTCTCACAGCACTTGTCTCTTTAAAATGTCTAGGAACACTCAGCATCTGCAATCACCTTCACAGTTAAAACTTGCACTTAATTGAGATGAGACTTGTTGGTCAACAACAGGAATGTGTTTGTTTATTTCTTCCTTTAAACTCTTTTGAAGAATCTCGATCATTAACTTTTAAACTGGACTACATTTGACTGCACTCCAAAGCCACACAAGCACTACATACTCTACTCATGCTGGTGCAACAAAACAGCCACACACAAATATTAAAGTTCTCTTTAATGTAGGCATGACTGGCACCAAAATGAAAACAAAGTGGTCATCCCAGGTGTTTTGTAATTTCTTCCAGCAGCCGTAAAAGAGCAATGGAGATGCTTATTTTAAGTCATACAGCAGTCATCTTTTTAAAAGGTCTAGGAGCCCTCAGCTTCTGTTATCGGATTCACAGTTAAAACTGAACTCTTAATTGAGAGGAAACATGTTGGTAAACACCAGGAAAGTATTTGTATTCCTCTGACTTTAATCTCTTTTGAGGAAATGTGAACATTAACTCTTAAACTGGAACGCATGTAATGGGAGTCCTAATCCACACAAGCCCTATATACACCACTCCTGCTGTTGCTAAAACACAGCCAGATATCTATATTAAGCGTCTCTTTAATGCAGGCATGACTGGCTTGAAAATGAAACCAAATTGGTCTTCCTGGTGTTTTGTCCGCTCTTCCTTCTTCCGTTAAATAGTAATCTGACGCACGTTTCAGGTCTCACAGCACTTATCTCTTTAAAATATCTAGGAACACTCAGCTTCTGCAATCACCTTCACAGTTTAAACTCTGAACTTATTGAGAGGAGAGTTGTTAGGCAACAACAGGAATGTGTTTGTTTTAATCTGGCTTTAAGGTCTTTTGAGGAATCTCGACCATTAACTCTTAATCTGGACCACATATGACTGCACTCCAAAGCCACACAAGCCCTACATACTCTACTCCTGCTGGGGCAAGAAAACATCCACACACAAATATTAAGATTTCCTTTAATGCAGGCATGACTGGCTTGAAAATGAAACCAAATTGGTATCACACGGTGTTTCATCTGCTCATCGTGCATCTGTTAAATAGCAATATGATGCGTGTTTCAAGTCTCACAGCACTTATATCTTTAAAATGTCTAAGAAAGCTCATCTTCTGTTATTGGATTCAAACTTAAAACACTATTCTTAATTAACAAGAGACGTTGGTAACAACTGGGAAAGTATTTGTATTCCTCTGACTTTAATCTCTTTTGAGGATACTCAAAAATTAAGTCTTAAACTGGAGCGCATGTAATGGGAGCCCAAATCCACACAAGCCCTATATACTCTACTCCTGCTGTTGCAAAAACACAGCCAGACATGTATATTAAGGTTCTCTTTAATACAGGAATGACTGGCTTGAAAATGAAACCAAATTGGCCTCCCCTGCTGTTTTGTCCGCTCTTCCTGCATCCGTTAAATAGCAATATGAAGAGAGTTTCAAGTCTCACAGCACTTCTCTCTTTAAAATGTCTAGGAACACTAATGATGTGTTATCGGCATCACAGTTAAAACTCAGCACTTAATTGAGAGAAGTCACATTGGTCAACACCAGGAATGTGTTCGTTTATTTCTTACTTTAAACTCTTTTGAGGAATCTCGATCATTAACTCTTAAACTGGACCACATATGACTGCACTCCAAAGCCACACAAGCCCTACATACTCTACTTCTACTGGTGCAACAAAACAGCTACACACAAATATTTAAGTTCTGTTTAATCAAGGCATGACTGGCATCAAAATGAAACCAAACTGTCATCCCAGGTGTTTTGTAGGTTCTTGCAGCAGCCGTAAAAGAGTAAAAGAGATGTTTGTTTCAAGTGATACAGCAGTCATCTCTTTAAAATGACTAGGAACACTCAGCTTCTTTAGTCAGATTCACATTTAAAACTGAACTGAGTTTAATTTCTTTTCAGGAAATGAGAATATTAACTCTTAAACTGGAATGCATGTGATTGGAGTCCAAATCCACACAAGCCCTATATACACCACTTCTGCTGTTGTCAAAACACAGCCAGACGTGTATTAAAGTTCTCTTTAATGCAGGAATGACTGGCTTGAAAATGAAACCAAATTGGCCTCATCCGGTGTTTTGTCCACTCATCTTGCATCCATTAAATATAAATACGATACGCGTTTCCAGTCTCACAGCACTTATCTCCTTAAAATGTCTAGGAACACTAATGTTCTGAGTGGTTTTAACTTCAAAAGCACTTCAGTAGATAACAAGTGTTACAGCTTCTTTACCACAAGGAAACTGATCAAAACAGTAAATTTCTTTTAGTATCCAACATTTCACATGTGATACAAGTAGTTTCAACCCATAGAAGTTAAGGATCATTGAGTAACACTCAACTTTAGTTTACCACAATGTGTTTCAAAGGAGAAAACAAGTGAATTTGAGATGTTGAAGTGCACTTTGAAAACCACATAGGAAACCATCCAAACAGTTTTTACCCATTAGGGAACTATGGATTTCATCATTTAGAACTGTTTTCACAACAGTATTTTGACGGGGCACTGAGTTATAGTTGAATGTAACTTGAATTCACAATAGCTCGTTTCAAGAGCTGAAAAGCACTTTCAGTAGATAACAAGTGTTACAGCTTGTTTACCACAAGGAAACTGCTCAAACCTGTACAT
This sequence comes from Polypterus senegalus, assembly GCF_016835505.1. Classification (NCBI taxonomy): domain Eukaryota; kingdom Metazoa; phylum Chordata; class Cladistia; order Polypteriformes; family Polypteridae; genus Polypterus; species Polypterus senegalus. The sequence continues at coordinate 163,400,608 of NC_053155.1, forward strand.
TTCTGTTAGAATCCTATGTTTCACATGTGGTAGAAGTGGTTTCAACACATAGAAGTTAAGGATCATTGAGTAACACTCAACTTCAGTTTAGCCCAGTGCGTTTCAAAGGGGAAAACAAGTGAATTTGAGATGTTGAAGTGCACTTTGAAAAAAGTTAGGAAGCCATTCAAACTGCTCTTAGCTATCAGGGAGCTATGGATTTCATCATTTAGAACTGTTTTTACAACAGCATTTTGACGGGGCACTGAGTCATTGTTGAATGTAACTTGAATTCACAATAGCGCGTTTCAAGAGTCCTTCTGGGGACTCCCTCATTCTGCTGTGAGATTTCAATGCTCACGTGGGCAATGACAGTGAGACCGGAAGGGCGTGATTGGGAGGAATGGTCCCCGCGATCTGAACCCGAGCAGTGTTTTGTTATTGGACTTCTGTGCTCATCACGGATTGTCCATAATGAACACCATGTTCAAGCATAGGGGAGCTCATATGTGCACTTGGCACCGGGACACCCTAGGCCTCAGTTCGATGATTGACTTTGTGATCGTGTAGTCGGACTTGTGGCCATATGTCTTGGACACTCGGGTGAAGAGAGGGACGGAGCTGTCACCTGATCACCACCTGGTGGTAAGTTGGCTTCAATGGTGAGGGAAGATGCCGGTCAGGCCTGGTAGGCCCAAACGTGTTGTGAGGGTCTGCTGGGAACGGCTAGCAGTCCCCTGTCAGAAATAGCTTCAACTCCCACCTTTGGCAGAACTTCGACCACATCCCGAGAGAGGTGGGGGACATTGAGTCCGAATGGGCCATGTTCTGTGCCTCTATTGTTGAGGCGGCTGACTGGAGCTGTGACCATAAGGTGGTTGGTGCCTGTCGTGGTGGCAATCCCCAAACCCGTTGGTGGACACCGGCGGTAAGAAATGCCGTCAAGCTGAAGAAGGAGTCCTATAGGTCCTTTTTGTCCTGTGGGTCTCTGGAGGCAGCTGATAGGTAGCGGCAGGCCAAGCAGAATGCGGCTTCGGTTGTTGCTGAGTCAAAAACTCAGGCATGGGAGGAGTTTGGGGAGGCCATGGAAAATTACTTTCAGACGGCTTCAAGGAGATTCTGATCAACCATCCAGCATCTCAGAAGGGGGAAGCAGTGCAGTGTCAACATCGTATATGGTGGGGATGGTGTGCTGCTGACCTTGACTCGGGACGTTGTGGGTCAGTGGGTGGAGTACTTCAAAGACCTCCTCAATCCCACTAACATGTCTTCCAATGAGAAAGCAGAGCCTGGAGAAAATGAGGTGGGGTCTCCCATCTCTGGGACTGAGGTCACCGCGGTGGTCAAAAAACTCCTTGGTGGAAGGGCCCCGGGGTGGATGAGATACGCCCGGAGTTCCTCAAGGCTCTGGATGTTGTAGGATTGTCTTGGTTGACACGTCTCTGCAACATCGCATGAACATCAGGGACAGTGCCTCTGGATTGGCAGACTGGGGTGGTGGTCCCCCTCTTTAAAAAGGGGACTGGAGGGTGTGTTCCAACTACAGAGGGATCACACTCCTCAGCCTCCCTGGAAAAGTCTATTTGGGGGTTCTGGAGAGGAGGGTCCATCGGATAGTTGAACCTCGGATTCAGGAGGAACAGTGTAGTTTTCGTCCTGGTCGTGGAACAGTGGACCAGCTGTACACCCTTAGCAGAATCCTGGAGGGTGCATGGGAGTTTGCCCAACCAGTCTACATGTGTTTTGTGGACTTGGAAAAGGCGTTTGACCGTGTCCATCAGGGAATCCTGTGGGGTGTGCTCCGGGAGTATGGGGTACTGGACCCCCTGATAAGAGCTGTTCGGTCCCTGTACAACCGGTGTCAGAGCTTGGTCAGCATTGCCGGCAGTAAGTCGAGCCCGTTTCCAGTGAGAGTTGGACTCCGCCAAGGCTGCCCTTTGTCACCAATTCTGTTCATAACTTTTATGGACAGAATTTCTAGGCGCAGCCAGGGTGTTGAAGGGGTCTGGTTTGGTGGACTCAGGATTGGGTCACTGCTTATTGCAGATGATGTTGTCCTGTTTGCTTCATTACGCTGTGATCTTCAGCTCTATCTGGATCGGTTTGCAGCTGAGTGTGAAGCGGCTGAGATGAGAATCAGCACCTCCAAATCCGAGACCATGGACCTTAAGCCAGGAAAGGGTTGAGTGCCCTCTCAGGGTTGGGGGAGAGATCCTGCCCAAGTGGAGGAGTTCAAGTATCTCAGGATCTTGTTCACGAGTGAGGGAAGAATGGACCGTGAGATCGAGAAGCGGATCGGTGTGGCATCCGCAGTGATGCAGGCTCTGCATTGGTCTATCGTGGTGAAAAAAGAGCTGAGCCATCAGGAAAAGCTTTCAATTTACCAGTTGATCTACGTTCCTACCCCCACCTATGGTCATCAGCTATGGGTAGTGACAGAAAGAACGAGATCGTGAATACAAGTGGCTGAAATGAGTTTCCTACGCAGGGTGTCTGGCCTTTCCCTTAAAGATAGGGTGAGAAGCTCAGTCATCTGGGAGGGGCTCAGAGTAGAGCCGCTACTCTTCGGCATCGAGAGGAGTCAGATGAGGTGGCTCGGGCATCTGATCAGGATGCCTCATGGACGCCTCCCTGTTGAGGTGTTCCGGGCATGTCCAACAAGAAGGAGGCCCCGGGGAAGACCCAGGACATGCAGGAGGGACTATGTCTACTGGCTGGCCTGGGAATGCCTTGGGATTCTCCCAGAAGAGTTAGAAGAAGTGGCCAGGGAGAGTGAAGTCTGGGACTCTCTGCTCAAGCTGCTGCCCCCGTGACCCGACCCCGGATAAGCGGAAGAGGAAGGATGGATGGATGGCGTTTCAAGAGCTGAAAAGCACTTCAGTAGATAACAGGTGTTACAGCTTACTTATCACAAGGAACCTGTTCAAAACAGTACATTTCTGTTAGAATTCAACATTTCACATGTGATACAAGTGGTTACAACACATAGAAGTTAAGGATCATTCAGTAACACTCAACTTCAGTTTAGCCCATATGCGTTTCAAACGGGAAAACAGGTGAATTTGAGATGTTGAAGCACACTTTGAAAAACACTTATTAAACCATCCAAACAATGCTTACCCATTAGGGAACTATGGATTTCCTCATTTAGAACTGTTTTTACAACAGTATTTTGATGGGGCACTGAGTTATAGATGAATGTAACTTGAAATCACAATAGCGCATTTTAAGAGCTGAAAAGCACTTCAGTATATAACAAGTGTTACAGCTTGATTACCACAAGGAAACTGTTCCAAACAGTACATTTCTGTTGGAATCCTCCTTGTCTCATGTGATAGAAGTGGTTTCAACACATTAAAACTAAGGTTCATTGAGTAACACTCAACTTCAGTTTAGCTCAATGTGTTTCAAAGGGCAAAACAAGTGAATTTAAGTTGTTGAAGTGCATTTTGAAATAGACTTAGGAAACCATCCAAGGAGTTCTTGCCCATTAGGTAACTGGGTATTTCATCATTTAGAACTGTTTTTACAACAGTATTTTGATGGGGCACTGAGTTATAGATGAATGTAACTTGAAATCACAATAGCGCATTTCAAGAGCTGAAAAGCACTTCACTAAATAACAAGTGTTACAGCTTGTTTACCACAAGGAAACTGTTTAAAACAGTACATTTCTGTTAGAATCCTACATTTCACATGTGATACAAATGGTTTCAAGACATAGAAGTTAAGGATCATTGAGTAACACTCAGCTTCAGTTTAGCCCAATGCAGTTCAATAGGTAAAACAAGTGAATCTGAGATGTTGAAGAGAACTTTGAAAAACACTTAGTAAACCATCCAAACCGTTCTTACTCATTAGGGAACTGAGGATTTCATCATTTTGAACTGTTTTTACAACAGTATTTTGAAGGGGCAATGAGTTATAGTTTAATGTAAATTGAAATAATAGCGCGTTTCAAGAGCTGAAAAGCACTTCAGTAGATACCAAGTGTTACATCTTGTTTACAACAAGGAATGTGCTCAAAACAGTACATTTCTGTCAGAAACCTACATTTCACAAGTGATACAAGTGGTTTCAGCCCATAGAAATTAAGGATCATTGAGTAACACTAAACTTCAGTTTAGCAAAATGCAGTTCAATAGGTAAAACAAGTGAATTTGAGATGTTGAAGAGAACTTTGAAAAACACTTAGTAAACCATCCAAAGAGTGTTTACCCATTCGGGAACTGTGGATTTCATCATTTAGAACTGTTTTTACATCATTATTTTGACGTGGCACTGAGCTATAGTTGAATGTGACTTGAATTCACAATAGCGCGTTTCAAGAGCTAAAAAGCTCTTCAGTAGATAATAAGTGTTACAGCTTGTTTACCATAAGGAAACTGCTCAAACCAGTTCATTTCTGTTAGAATCCTACATTTCACATGTGGTACAAGTGGTTTCAATACATAGAAGTTAAGGATCATTGAATAACACTCAACTTCAGTTTAGCCCAGTGCGTTTCAAAGGGGAAAACAAGTGAATATGAGATGTTGAAGTGCACTTTGAAAAAAGTTAGGAAGCCATTCAAACTGTCCTTACCCATTAGGGAACTGGGGATTTCATCATTTAGAACTGTTTTTACAACAGTATTTTGATGGGGCACTGAGATATAGTTGAAGTTAACTTGAATTCACAATAGTGTGTTTCAAGCTCTGAAAATCACTTTCAGTAGATAACAAGTGTTACATCTTGTTTAGCACAAGGAAACTGTTTAAAACAGTACATTTCTGTTAGAATCCTCCATTTCACATGTGATACAAGTGGTGTGAAAACATAGACGTTTAGGATCATTGAGTAAAACTCAACTTCAGATTAGAGCATTGTGTTTCAATGTGGAAAACAAGTGAATTTGTGATGTTAAAGTGCACTTTGAAATACACTTAAGAAACCATCTAAGCAGTTCTTACCCATTAGGGAACTGACGATTTCATCATTTAGAACTGTTTTTACAAGAGTATTTTAATGTGGAACTGAGTTATAGTTGAAGGTAACTTGAATTCACAATATCGCTTTTCAAACACTGAAAAACACTTTCAGTAGATAACAAGAGTTACAGCTTGATTATCACAAGGAAACTGTTCCAAACAGTACATTTCTGTTGGAACCCTCCTTGTTTCATGTGATAGAAGTGGTTTCAACACATTAAAGCTAAGGTTCATTGAGTAACACTCAACTTCAGTTTAGCCATATGCGTTTCAAAGGGGAAAACAAGTGAATTTAAGATGTTAAAGTGCACTTTGAAAAACACTTAAGAAACCATCCAAGCAATTCTTACCTATTAGGTAACTGGGTATTTCATCATTTAGAACTGTTTTTACAACAGTATTTTGACGGGGCACTGAGATAAAGTTGAAGGTAACTTGAATTAACAATGGTGCGTTTCATGCGCTGATAAACACTTTCAGTAGATAACAAGTGTTCCAGCTTGTTTAACAGAAGAAAACTGTTTAAAACAGTACATTTCTGTTCGAATCCTCCATTTCACATGTGATACAACTGGTTTGAACACGTAGAAGTTAAGGATCATTGAGAAACACTCAACTTCAGTTTCGCCCATTGTATTTCAATGCTGAAAACAAGTGAATTTGAGATGTTGAAGTGCACTTTGAAAAACACTTAGGAAACCATTATGACGAAATTAACGTACACAAACAAATAGAAAGATTTGGGGAATGGCCCCGTATATTGCTTGCAGCAAAAGATTGGTCAACCGTTGAAAAAATTCAAAACATCTGACAACTATAGAGTATGTTAGGTGAGTATTTATAAGATAATGGCTGCCAGATAGGATCAGGGTGGAAGTGACATCATCAAGGCTGGATCGGAAGTGGCGTTATCATCAGGGACCTGAAGTGATATCATCATCAGTGGACTGGAAGTGACGTCATCCTTGGAGGCCAGAATTGACATCATCAACAGGGGACTGGAAGTGGCGTCATCATCAGAGGCTGGAAGTGATGTCATCAGAGTTGGACTGGAAATGACGTCATCACCCAAAGCCAGAAGTGATGTCTGAATTCAGGAAGTGAAGTTGCCATTTTCTGAGATGTGAGTTATTGCAGGTATGTTTGGTTTATTGATCTTCTTTGGATCTATAATATTAGAAAGAGAGGCATCAGTACCATAAAACAACCTCCCATCTGCCGATAAATCGCTCACCTGTGTGATTTTTGGCTGTCTGCTAAGCGCACGTGTGTGGCATAGCGCCCCCCTCAGCCCAGACCCATCGGGTCTGGCGGCCTGAACCGAGAGGTTGAAGGTTCAAGAGAGAGCATCAGTGTTGGCCTGAAGAGAACCCCGACGATAAATGACCTGGAACCTATAAGATTGTAAGTCTAGAAACCACCTGGTGACCCTTGGATTAGACTCACGATTTAGTGCCATCCACTGCAAAGCGCCATGGTCCGTAATCAGAGTAAACTCATGGCCCAACAGGTAGGACCAAATTTATGTCACAGCCCACTTGATCGCCAGAGGCCCTCTTTCGACCGCTGCATATCTCGTTTCTCTGTCCAACAGTTTCCGGCTTAGGTATAATACGGGGTGTTCAGCACGATCGGCACCCAAGCCTGTGTCCGATGCATCGGTCTGGAGAATAAAAGGATAAGAAAAATTAGGGGATCTTAAAACAGGTGTTGACGTAAGGGCCAGTTTCAAGTCACAGAATGCGGCTTCAGCTTTGTCATCCTATACCACTTTATGAGGAGCCCTTTTCTTTGTTAAATTGGTAAGAGTCGCAGCCCTCTCAGAAAAATGAGGAACAAAACGACGGTAGTAACCCGCTAAACTCAAGAAAGCCTGAACCTGCCTCTTTGTAATCGGACGGGGCCAGTTGACAACGGCATAAATCTTGGAACACTGTGGTTGAACTGTACACCCACCAACTAGGTAGACTAAATATTTAGCTTCCGTCAGGCCAAAGAAAAATTTCTTTGGATTGATCCGGAGACCTGCTTGAGCTAGAGTGGTCAGCAAATTCGACATATGCTTTACATGTTTCTCCCAGGTACCAGAATAGATAACAATGTCATCCAGGTAGGTGGCACTATAGGAATTGTGGTGCCGTAACAGTGTATCCACCAGACGTTGAAAGGTCGCTGGTAGCCCGTGCAAACCAAATGGGAGGACCTTGTATTGCCAGTGTCCACTAGGAGTACTAAAGTCATTTTTTTCTTTAGCGGAGGCCGTTAAGGGAATTTGCCAATACCATTTCGTCATATCAAGTATAGTTAGAAACTGAGCATTACCCAACCTCTCCAGTAGTTCGTCCACATGAGGCATGGGATAAGCATCAAATTTGGAAACCTAATTGAGTCGTTGGAAGTCATTACAAAACCTCCACGAACCATCAGGTTTAGGAACTAAGACGATTGGACTAGAACATGGACTATAGCTTTCCTTAATAATATCCATGTCTAACATCCGCCTTACTTCCAGTTCAATTTTAGTTTTCTTTGCTTCAGGAAGCCTATAGGGGCGTTCTTGAACAATCAGACCCGGGTCAGTAACAATGTCATGTTCAATCAGCGTAGTGCGACCAGGTTGTTCGCTAACTACTCCCGGAATGGACAAGATAGTATTCTCTAATTCTTGTCATTGACGCCATGACAAATTAGAACCGAAATGAAGGGGTTGATAGTCTACAAAAAGGGAACGGGGCTGACCGGAGGGAGATACCAGCTCTCGATCCTTCCACAGTTTCAGCAAGTTAATATGGTACACCCGTTCACTCAGTTGACGATTTGGTTGTTTAACCAAATAATCGACGAGACCTTTTCGTTCCTTAATTTCGTACGGCCCTTGCCAATGAGCCAGTAATTTAGAATGGGAAGTAGGTACGAGCACCATCACACGATCCCCTGGAATAAATTTGCGATTATAATGTCGAGCCTGCACTACTTGAGTCTTTTCCATATGTTCTTTTAGGGCTGGTTTAATTTTATTTAATCTATCACGTAACTGTGTGATATATTCCAAAATGTTGGAGGATGGAAGTGCCTCCTCTTCCCATCCTTCTTTTAGTATATCCAATAGACCTTGGGGTTGTCTTCCATATAGGAGTTCAAAAGGAGAAAACCCCATGGAAGCTTGAAGCACTTCCCGATAAGCAAAAAGTACGAGGGGAAGTAACTGATCTCAGTTCATGCCATCCTCGCTAACTACCTTGTGTAACATCTGCTGGAGTGTTTGATTGAATTGTTCTACCAATCCATCTGTTTGAGGGTGATAGACCGACGTTTTCAGATGAGAAATTTGCAGCATTCTAGCAACTTCCCTGAATGTCTCTGAAGTGAAAGGAGTTCCTTGGTCAGTTAAAACCTCTTTGGGAATCCCAACACGTGTGAATATCCCTACTAATTTCCGTGCGATATTTTTAGAATTTGCAAAGCGCAAAGGAACTGCTTCTGGAAAGCGAGTGGCATAATCAACTAATACTAATATGTATTTGTGACCACATATGGAAGGTTCAAGGGGTCCAACGAGGTCAATTCCTACTTTTTCAAATGGAACATCAATAAGGTGTAAAGGAATAAGAGGAGCATGGTCCCTCCTAGGAATCTGACGAATCTGACATTCTGGACATGATGTACAGAAACGTCTGACCTCCTCGTTTATTGCTGGCCAATAAAAGCGGAACTTAATCCGTTCCAAAGTTTTTTCGGCCCCCAAATGGGCTCTGAGTAAATGTGCATGAGCTAATTCACACACTTGACAATAAGTGTGGCACTAGCAGCAAAGTTCTAACTTCACCTTTATGTTCAGCCACTCTATATAATAAATCATTATTCAATACAAAGTAGGGCATTCATGGAATGGGATCTGTAGACATTTGTCCATTTACTGAAACAACCACATTTCTAGCAAATTTTAAGGAATCATCATTCCACTGCTCCCTTTTAAAGGGATGTTTTATCTTGTTAGAGTAATATATGTATTGCTCTACTTTCCCCTATTGTATTATTAATATGCAGCCTTAGAATGCCTAATCTCACAGACTTACCACTATTTATTAGGTATTTTATATAACTTATCCCCACCTTCCCTTCTATATCTATAACCTCAGGCAATTAGATGTAGTAAAATGACAAGCAGGAGTTAAGTTACACATAAAATAATGTACTGTATTAATATTCATAAATAATAACAAAATGCAAAGTACATTTGAATATTGGCAACCATAAAACCTGATAAAATGGTGATGTGTAATTCAGGTGGCACACAGACTTGTAGTTACTTAAAATGTCTCTAGTTAAGGCATTGTTGGTGCTCAGCTTTCATCCACATGTCTGTTCAATGCGGCTGCTGAGCTGTGCTCTTCATTGTGTTGTCTTCATTATCACAGGTTAGCAAGAAAGATGCTTCTTCATCATATGTTGGTCAGAGAGAGAGAATGTGGTTGAGCAAGCAAATTTATAGTTTTTCTGTCCAACTCCCTACAGCGAATAGGATATCATGGTAGTTGAAGGCCTCTGAGACAAGCCAATTCCAAACAGCCATACCTCAGACCAATGGGTGAAATAGAACATCTTATCTCCTGCCCCCCCAAGACCATATATTACGCTAACCTGGCTTTGTGTGGGGGATGGGAGAAAAGACTTTAGCAAAGAAATACTCATCAAACTGGTTTAAGATACATCCCCCAAATCCTGTCATAAAATTACAAAGAAAAATCGTAAAACATTGTGGGATGAACAAGAATGCCTCTCACCAAAGTATAACTAAATTACATTGCTTCGCCTAGATTACAAATAAAGACATACAAAACATTTATCAAGTTATATGCAAAATCTCACATAACAACAAGGACAAAGGAGTAAATTTAAACTGTGAAGCCAAATCATTCAGGGGATCCTGGAGTACCTTAAAAGGCGGAGTTTCAGACGAAGCATGGCCTGTGGTAGTTGATGTGCCTCCCGTAGAGCCCGACGTCCCTTCATCTCCATCATTTATACTAACAGTATCAGGGATAGGGGAGCTATTACATGGCGTGGAGACAGCTGGATTATTATTTTTATTTTCCATTACCAAACTCTCATTGATTACTGGAACAGAAATATTATTACCACTTTTAGTATATGACCAGTCCCATCCTAGTATCACCGGGTATGGTGGATTTGTCATTACTGCTACGGTTGTAGTTTTCATGACGTTTTCCACGGAGATGATACAGGATGCTGCATTGTAAAATCACGTGTCCCCGTGAATGCATCTCAAACTGATCTTATAGTTTAGCCATTGTCATTGTAAAACATAATGGCGAGCAACAATAGAAATGTTACTCCCGGAATCGAACATAGCGGTAACCTTAAAAGCATTAATTACTACTGCTCCCGTATATGGAAAAGATAAAGGATTGCCTATAGCACAGTACCTATCCTTCTTTAGAAACGAACAGTCAATCGGCTTCAGGGATGGGCATGCAGTAAATAGATGTCCTACCCCCCCACACTTGAAGCAGCGCGAGGGATAGCTTGATTTTTCTTTCTTCCGGGTAGAGACGTCAGGAGGAGATCGGTTAGGTTCATTAAGAGGTACACAAACCTGTCAGGGTGGGCGAGAGTACCGTTCTGACCCTTCGGATTTGCAGACCGCCCAATGATGCTCTACGATTTTAACTAGGTCATCCATAGATATGACCTCCTCTTTGCGGACTTGCTGGGCAACTTTGTCTGGGAGAGCGTTAATGGATGTCTCGATTTTAAGAAGTTAAGCCATACGTTGGGGACTGTTTCTATCTGGCAGCCAGCGTCCCACTTTGTCCCATACTTCGTACACTTGAGTATGGATCGATCTCTCGGGATTGAACTTCCACTCTCTCCAGTCTGTCGCCTGCTGATCCACTGAAACACCGTAGCGCTTAAATATCTCTCTTTTGAGAGTATCATAATTGGCAGCCTGCTTCTCCATTAGGTCATAATAAGCCCTCTGTGCTTCCCCCTTCAAGTAAGGCGTCAGAATGTAGGCCCATTCCAACTGCGGCCAGGCGTTACGTTTAGCGTTACGCTTGAACACCAGGAAAAAGGTTTCGACATCATCTCCTTTGGTTAAATACGTTAATAAAGATGGTACTGACCGTGACGTCTCTACCCTTACTGCTGCCCGCTGCATTGGCCTCCGACTCAGCCAAATGGGTCCTGGTATCATCCAGTTGGATCTTCACCTGTTGAAGCTCTGCAACCAAAGTGTTCAGGTCCTGTCCTTTGCTCATTCTGGAACTGTATATCCTGTGCGACTACGCCAATTGTGACGAAATTAACGTACACAAATAAATATAAAGATTTGGGGAATGGCCCCGTATATTGCTAGCAGCAAAAGATTGGTCAACCGTTGAAAAAATTCAAAACATTTGACAACTGTAGAGGATGTTAGATGAGTATTTATAAGAAAATGGCTGCCAGATAGGATTAGGGTGGAAGTGACGTCATCAAGGCTGAATCGGAAGTGATGTTATCATCAGAGACCGGAAGTGACATCATCATCATCTGTGGACCGGAAGTGACATCATCAACAGGGGACCAGAAGTGGCGTCATCATCGCAGGCCGGAAGTGGTGTCATCAGAGTTGGACCGGAAATGACGTCATCACCCGAACCCGGATTTTACGTCTGAATTGAGGAAGTGAAGGTATTGCAGGTATGTTTGGTTTATTGGTCTTCTTTGGATCTAAAATATTAGAAAGAGAGGCATCAGTACCATAAAACAACCCCCCATCTGTCGATAAATCGCTCACCTGTGGGTTTGTTAGATGTCTCCTAAGCGCACGTGTGTGACACCATCCAAACAGTTCTTACCCATTAGAGAACTGAGGATTTCATCATTTAGAACTGTTTTTACAACAGTATTTGCTGGGAACTGAGTTATTGTTGAAGGTAACTTGAAATCAAAATAGCGCATTTCAAGCGCTGAAAAGCACATTTAGTAGATAACATATGTTACAGCTTGTTTAGCACAAGGAAACTGTTGAAAACAGTATGTTTCTGTTAGAATCCTCCATTTCACATGTGATACAAGTGGTTTCAACACATAGAAGTAAAGGATCATAGAGTAACACTCAAATTTAGTTTACGCCAAAGCGTTTCAAAGTGGAAAACAGGTGAATTTGAGATGTTGAAGTGCACTTTGAAAAACACATAGGAAACCATCCAAACAGTTCTAACCCATTAGGGAACTGAAGATTTCATCATTTAGAACTGTTTTTACAACAGTCTTTTGACTTTGCACTGAGTTAAAGTTGAAGGTAACTTAATAATAATAATTAATTACATTTATATAGCACTTTTTTCAGTACTCAAAGTGCTATCCACACAGGGAGGAACCAGGAAGCGAACCCACAATCTTCCACAGTCTCCTTACTGCAAAGCGGCAGCACTACCACTTCATCACCTGTGAGGACAACTTGAATTCACAATACTGCGTTTCAAGCATTGAAAAGCACTTTCAGAAACGCATTGGGCTAAACTGAAGTTGAGTATTATTCAATGATGCTTAACTTCTATGTGTTGAAACCACTTGTATCACATGTGAAATGGAGGATTCTAACAGAAATGTACTGTTTTGAAAAGTTTCCTTGTGGTAAACAAGCTGTAACACTAGTTATCTACTGGAAGTGCTTTTTAGCGCTTGAAACTCACTATTGTGAATTCAATTTACCTTCAACTTTAACTCAGTTCCCAGCAAATACTGTTGTAAAAACAGTTCTAAATGATGAAATCCTCAGTTCCGTAATGGATAAGAACTGTTTGGATAGTTTTCTAAGTGTTTTTCAAAGTGCACTTCAACATCTCAAAATTCTATTGTTTTTCCCTTTGAAACGCATATGGCTAAACTGAAGTTGAGTGTTACTCAATAATCCTTAACTTCTATGTGTTGAAACCACTTGTATCATATGTGAAATGGAGGATTCTAACAGAAATGTACTACGTTGAAAAGTTTCCTTGTGGTAAACAAGCTGTAGCACTTGTCATCTACTGAAAGTGCTATTCAGTGCTTGAAACGCGCTATTGTAAAATAAAGTCACCTTCAACACTAACTCAGTGCAAAGTCAAAAAACTGTTGTTAAAAGAGTTCTAAATGATAAAATCCTCAGTTCCCTAATGGATAAGAACTGTTTGGATGGTTTCCTAAGTGTTTTTCAAAGTGCACTTCAACATCTCAAATTCACTTGTTTTCCCTTTGAAACACTTTGGGCTAAACTGAAGTTGAGTGTTACTCAATGATCCTTAACTTCTATGTGTTGAAACCACTTATATCACATATGAAATGGAGGATTATAAAAGAAATGCACTGTTTTGAACAGTTTCCTTGTGTTAAACAAGTTGTAACACTTCTTATCTACTGAAAGTGCTTTTCAGCGCTTGAAACGCGCTATTGTATAATCAAGTTACCTATAGCTGCGTTTTCCCAAAATTACCAAGGTTCAGCAGCTTCAACTCAAAAATGGGATTCAACAAAAGCCTGACGCGCAGAAATGATTCCACAGACAAAATATCTTCGTTTTTAAAAGTTTAGTTAAGTTTTAAAGTAAAACAGTTTACACAAAAAAGGAAAATTAAAATAGCAAAAAAGAGAAAATTAATGTTAAGAAAAGTTCAATTCTAAGCTTAATCTTGTTATATCTCAAATCGTTACTATTTACTTAACATTTCTGAAACATTTCAAAACGTTTCTGAACCGTTTTTAAACGTTTCTCGGCCATTTCTAAACGGTCTGTAAAACTGTATGCTTATCCCATTTCTAAGCTTAAAATGGGTCTATTCAAGTCCCTCTTTACTGGGACCTGTTCTAAACAAACTGAGCTTATTATCACACTGTTACTCAGTTATAGTAAGAAGGTTCTATCTTTTGCTAACTTATAGAGGGAAAAGACTATAGCATAAGCTATGACTATGAAAGACATTTATAGTCTATTCAAATTAAGCAAACATCAATATAATTTAACCCAAAATTTGAACTTTCTAAGATTGGCTCTTACATTTCCGGCCCCTAATTGGCTATGCAGGAGCAGAGACAATTACTTTACTTTAATTCAATATGAGCCAATTACTTTAATATTAACTATTCTTTTTAAATCATTAACAATAACACTGCAAACAAACATTTTAAAAATTTCATATTTCAAACATTGGCTGTTTCTTGAAGTAGGCACAGTTTATTTACGGGTCTGTCCACTGTGCTGGTTTTGGTCTGCACACAAACTCTTCTGACTGCACCTTTGGCATCTGGCCTTGTCTTGATGACTCTACCCATTACCCAGGAATTACAAGGTGTAGCTTTATCTACAATTAGAACAATGTCCCCTGGTTCAAAATTCTTCTTGGTGCAAGCAATTTTTGATGTTCTTGAAGTATTGGCAAATACTCTTTTGTCCATCTTTTCCAAAACAAATCAGCCATGTATTAAATTTGTTTCCAGCGTCTTCTTGGGTATGGTTCATTTTCTGAAATGAGTTCAGGAGGTATTTCAGGTTTTGTCTTCAATAATAACAAGTGATTGGGTGTGAGTGTTTCCAAATCATTTGGGTCATCTGATGTCTTTGTAAGGGGTCTGTTATTGAGTATTGATTCCACTCTACACATCATTGTAGGAAGGTTTTCATCGTCGAGTGTTTGTTGGTTTAGTGTTGAATTTAAAATCTTTCTTATGCTTATGATTTGTCTTTCCCACACTCCACCTTGGTGAGAGGCTGATGGTGGATTAAAAATCCATTTGATTTGTTCTTGCATCATAGCGTCACTGATTTTTAGTTGGAATGTTTTTCTTTCATTTCTTAAATGTAACAGTATGTCTTTAAACTTGAGGAACCAAGCTACTGCTTTCTTCAAGTGATGCCAATCTGAAAAGTAAGTGATTAGTTTGTTGATGGGCTCAGTTGCTTCCTCTATTCTTGTCACATTAGCTGCAAAAGTTTTAATTTCTGGACCATCTTCAAAAAGTGAATTGTTCAGCTGATCTGGTCCTTTTGGCAACTCACGTTCTGACTTCAGTAAGAAACTTGGACCATGTGACCATATGGTGCTCTTGAGAAAGTTTTCTATGCTTAGCCCTCTAGAAGCTTGATCTGCCGGATTAAGGGCAGATGTGACATACCTCCACTGTGAAGGTTGTGAATGATCTCTGATCATGGAGATTCTGTTGGCAACAAAATCTTGAATTGAGTGCTTTCATTTGAGATGTACAGTATTTTAGCACAGTGGTGCTGTCAGTCCAAAATGTAGATTCTTGTAAGGGCATTTAAAGCTCACCTTTAAGCATTTTGTCAATTTTTTATGCCACAACGGCTGCTGTCAGCTCCATTCTTGGTATCGTGACCTGCTTTAATGGTGCAACTCTTGACTTGCCCATCAGGAATGAAAAATGTTTTTTGCCCTCTTCATTGGTTAAGACAAGGTAAGTGACAGTGCCATATCCATCTTCACTAGCATCTGCAAAATGGTGCATTTGTGCTGTTTTTATGGTTCCAACCCCAGTAGGTTTGAATCATCTGTTCACTTTATAGTCTGTAAGTAACTTCAAATCATCCATCAATTTTTTCCATTTCTGAATGTGTTTGACTTCTACTTCTTCATCCCACCCAAATTTCTCTTTGCATAAGTCTCTTAGAATAAGCTTTGCTGGCAGTAAGGGAGGTGCTAGAAAACCAATTAGTGAATCCATTCTCTGGATTCACTAACACAATGTCTGACTTGTATCTCAGAATGGACAAATAGTAACTTTCTCAAGTTAAATAAAGAGAAAACTGAAATCTTAGTGATTGGCAATAATGGATACAATGAGGCTATTAGAAATAAACTGGATACATTAGGATTAAAAGTCAAGATGGAGGTAAAAAGCTTAGTGGTAATTGTTGACTGTAATCTGAGTTTTAAATCGCATATTAATCAGATCACTAGGACAGCATTTTTTCACTTAAGAAACATAGCTAAAGTTAGACCTCTTATATCACTGAAAGATGCTGAGAAATTAGTTCACGTGTTTGTTTTCAGTCGACTAGATTACTGTAACGCACTCCTCTCAGGACTACCCAAAAAAGACATAAATCGTTTGCAACTAGTGCAGAATGCAGCTGCTAGAATCCTAACTAGGAAAAGAAAATCCGAGTAGATCTCTCCAGTTTTGATGTCACTACACTGGTTACCTGTGTCATTCAGAATTGACTTTAAAATTCTGCTTATGGTTTATAAAGCCTTAAATAATCTCGCCCCATTTTATATATCGGAATGTCTGACACCTTATATTCCAAATCGTAACCTCAGATCCTTAAATGAGTATTTCCTTAGAATTCCAAGAACAAAACTTAAAAGAAGTGGTGAGGTGGCCTTCTGCTGCTATGCACCTAAAATCTGGAATAGGAATTTGCCAGGCTAATACAGTAGAGCACTTTAAAACAATGCTGAAAACACATTACTTTATACTTTTCTCATAACTTCACTTTAACTTAGTCCTGATACTCTGTATGTTCAATTCATCATAATAACTATTCATGGTGGCTCTAAAATTTGTACTGACCATACTCTCTCTTCTGTTTCTTTTTCCGGTTTCTTTGTGGTGCCGGCCTGCGCCACCACCACCTACTCAAAGCATCATGATGCTCCAACAATGATGGATGGATCAAAAGCCAGAAGTCTACGTGACCATCATCATCAAGTCCTTCCATGAGAACCCTAAATCCAAAGAGGACTGTTTCCTTTATGTTAGGTAGAATGATCAGAGGGGACTGGGCAGTCTAATGGTCTGGAATCCCTACAAATTTTATTTTTTTCTCCAGCCATCTGGAGTTTTTTTTGTTTTTTCTGTCCACCCTGGCCATCGGACCTTAGTGTTATTCTATGTTAATTAATGTTGACTTTTTCTTATTTTTCTTACTGTGCCTTTTATTTTTCTATTCTTCATTATGTAAACCACTTTGAGCTACTTTTTGTATGAAAATGTGCTATATAAATAAATGTTGTTGTTGTTGTTGTTGTTGATAAGGGCTCCTGGACTCAGTAATAATACCAGCATCCTTCAGTTTTCCCAAATGCTGTCTTACATCTTCAATGTCAGCAGGGGCAAGCCGGCGAGACCTCTCCCGGAAAGGTTTATCTTCAGTTAGCCCGATTTTGTGTTGAGAACTCTTAGCACAGCCCATATCAAATTCATGACAGGAGAAAACATCTTTCCTCTCCAGCAGCTTTCGAGTTAGTCTTTTCTTCCAATCTCCAGGGCAGAGAAGAATCACTAAAATCAAAGGAGTCCAAGGTCAACTGATTCTCAGCAGTCATCTCGCCAGGGGAGGAAATATGTGGCATAACCTCTACTGGGAAGATGTGAGCAATTGGCATACCCGCTTCAAAGTAACAGCCTGATCGGACATATTCCAAACAGTGACTGTGATCCTTCTTGAGTGTTCAACTGCAGTGTTCTGCACTTCTGGCCTCACCAATAATGCCTCAGGAAACCGTGGCTCTTCAGGATGATTCACTAGCAAAGTTTATTAGAAAATTTTCCTAAATATTTTGGAATCCCCCTAACTCTTGCCATCTCACCAGGAGACAATATGACAGGCTTTGGATGTGAGAACCACACTGTACCTTGGCTTAAATCATCAGTCTGGTCAGCTGTTATCTTCATGACCCTTTCAAATGCGTCATTCATGACGGGATGAACAACTAAAGTGTTCAGGAAATCTTTCCTAACCTTTTGCTTGCATGCTTCAATCAGTTTCTTCACCACGGATATATTTGTTCCTACTAGAATGGATGCTTCACCCTTCATTACTCGATCCGGACACACCAGCACCAGTGCATCAATGGCCTCAGTTACTCCAGTTACAGATCCTGGAAACTCGAGCCTCAAAGACAAACAACCATCATAAGGGTATTGCTGAGAACTTAAACCCCATATCTCCAAATTTCCAAGTTCCATTAAAGGTAAATGCTTAAGGTATCTCTCATAAATGGATTGATAGAGAAGCGAAATCCGTGCTACTTCATGCTGGTTAAATACTGAAAATATTGAGGGGCGCTTACAATGGAAACAATTAAGATGTGTTTCCGAGCCATACACTGAAGCCCAGGTTGACTTCTCTTGTAATTGAAAAAAAGCTTACAGCAGTCGGGGTTTCCAGGCCGTCTCCCATCGAAGTACTGGCTGAGAGCATGCGTGTTTAACTTCCGAGATCAGACAAGATCGGGTGCTTTCACACTGGTATGGCAGTAATCGAGAGCCGCATTACTTCATGCGGGTCAAATACTGAAGCTATGGAGGGGCGCTTCCAATGGAAATGATTAAGATGTGTTTCCCAGACATACACTGAAGCCCAGGTTGACTTCGCTTGTAAGGGAAATAAGCTTACAGCACTCGGGGTTCCCAGGCCATCTCCCATCCACGTATACTGGCAGAGCCAGTGCGTGTTCAACTTTCGAGTTCAGATGAGATCAAGCAAATTCTAACAGGTGTTGCCGTAAGCGAAAGCTGCGCTTCTTCATGCTGTTTAAATACTGAAGATCGGGGGAGCCCGCTTGCAATGAAAAGCATAAAGATGCATTTCCCAGCCATACACTGGTGCCCAGGTTGACTTCGCTTGTAATGGAAAAAAAGCTTACAGGACTCGATCAACCAGGTGGTCTCCCATCGAAGAAATGGCAGAGTGCATGCATGTTTGACTTCCGAGATCAGATGAG
Organism: Polypterus senegalus; assembly: GCF_016835505.1. Taxonomy (NCBI): domain Eukaryota; kingdom Metazoa; phylum Chordata; class Cladistia; order Polypteriformes; family Polypteridae; genus Polypterus; species Polypterus senegalus. The sequence continues at coordinate 163,419,293 of NC_053155.1, forward strand.
ATCGGATGCTTTCACACTGGTATGGCAGTAAGTGAGAGCCAAGCAACTTCTGGCTGGTTAAATACTAAAGATCGGGTTTCACTTCCAATATAAAAAGGATAAAGATGCAGTTCCAAGCCATACACTGATGGTCAGGATGAGAGTAACAGTAATGGAAAAAAGCTTACAGCACTCGGTCTCCCAGGCGGACTCCCATTGAAGTACTGGCAGAGCACATGTGTGTTTAACTTCCGAGATCAGATGAGATCGGACGCTTTTAAACTGGTATTGCAGTAAGCGAGAGCCACACTACTTCTTGCGGGTCAAATACTGAAGCTATTGAGGGGCGCTTCCAATGGAAACTATTAAGATGTGTTTCCCAGACATACAATGAAGCCCAGGTTTATTTTGCTTGTAAGGGAAATAAGCTTACAACACTCAGGGTTCCCAGGCTGTCTCCCATCCACGTATACTGGCAGAGCCAGTGCATGTTTAACTTCCTAGTTCAGATGAGATCAAGAGAATTCTAACAGGTGTTGCCGTAAGCTAAAACTGCGCTCCTTCATGCTTTTTAAATACTGAAGATCGGGGGAGCCCGCTTGCAATGGAAAGCATAAAGATGCATTTCCCAGCCATACACTGGTGCCCAGGTTGACTTCGCTTGTAATGGAAAAAAGGCTTACAGCACTATATGTTCCCAGGCGGTCTCCCATCCACGTATACTGGCCGAGCGCATGCGTGTTTAACTTCCGAGATCAGACGCTTTCACACTGGTATGGCAGTAAGCGAGAGCCACCCAACTTCTAGCTGGTTAAATACTAAAGATCGGGTTGCGCTTCCAATAGAAAGGATAAAGATGCAATTCCATGCCATACACTGGTGGTCAGGTTGAGTGCAACAGTAATGGAAAAAAGCTTACAGCACTCGGGTTTCCCAGGCCGTCTCCCATCGAAGTACTGGCAGAGCGCATGCGTGTTTAACTTTCGAGATCATATGAGAGCGGGTGCTTTAACACTTGTATGGCAGTAAGCAAGAGCCGCGCAACTTCTTGCAGGTCAAATACTGAAGCTATTGAGGGGCGCTTCCAATGGAAACGATTAAGATGTGTTTCCCAGCCATACACAGAAGACCAGGTTGACTTCGCTTGTAAGGGTAATAAGCTTACAGCACTCGGGGTTCCCAAGCCATCTCCCTTCCACGTATACTGGCCGAGGCAGTGCGTGTTTAACTTTCGAGTTCAGATGAGATCAAGAGAATTCTAACAGGTGTTGCTTTAAGCTGAAGCTGCGCTCCTTCATGCTTTTTACTGGTGCGCAGGTTGACTTCGCTTGTAATGGAAAAAAAGCTTACAGCACTCGGGGTTCCCAGGCCGTCTCCCATCGAAGTACTGGCAGAGCGCATGCGTGTTTAACTTTCGAGATCAAATGAGATCGGGTGCTTTAACACTTGTATGGCAGTAAGCGAGAGCCGCGCTACTTCTTGCTTGTCAAAATAAAAGTCTAATGAACATTATAAGGTATAATTCGTTCAGGGATTTAAGTATCTAAAAAATATCAAATAGAACAAATAATCTGGGTCATTTACACTCCCACCAAATCATTAGTGTTTCAAATATCATAACTTCATAACCATAGGAAGAGAGAATACAAATATTTTCCTAATACAATAAATGACCAACCAACAGAAGCATAGTATGCAAGGAATGAACTAGTCATTTTCCAACAATAAGACTAGTTTTTGAACTGGCCGTTCAAGCACTGACCGCTTGATGAGATGTTCACCATTTTTGCCAGGTTTCCTGTCACCTAGACATAGCTTTACTCTCCTAACCAGTCCATCTCTGTCCATTGTAGTTTCTACGACTCTGCCCAACCTCCATTCATTTCTGGGCAAGTCTTCATCCTTCATTATGACTATATTTCCCGTCTGCAGGTTTCTCTTTGGGGTGTGCCAGCGTTGTCTGAAGGCAATGTTGGCAAAATAATCTTTCCGCCAACGGCTCCAGAACTGATCGGCCAAGTACTGTACATGGCGCCATCTCTTTCTCGCGTACATATCTTCCCTTATGAACTTGCCGGGGGGAGGAAGGGTAATGGTAGACTTCAGGGTAAGTAAGTGGTTTGGTGTCAGTGGCTCAAGACTATTGGGATCGTGTAGGTTTTCAACAGTGAGAGGACGACTGTTAACTATCATCATTGCTTCATAGAAGAATGCTCAGAGTGAAGCATCAGGTAGTGTTTTGATTTGGGAAAATGGTTCAAGGAGTTCTTTGGAATAAGTGGGCAAAAATCAGAGAGAAGAGGTCCGATACTTCAATAAAATTTACTTATTCAATTATAACATTTAAATACATATAATGCAGTAGCGATAGATTATAGAAACAAATATATGCTTACAGTAATAAAAACAAACCTTCTGCCTTCTCCGCCAACCCCTCGGCCCGCTGTACCCGCGGCAATAGTACAGCTACCTGGGATTCAGCGATTGAGGCCCGCCCTAACTCACCCGCCAAGTCCATGTGCATATTCTTAATCTCCCTTTCCTTTTCGTCTACCAAGCTGTCCAGACATCTAACTGCCGTTAGTAAAACCCACCCTCGCGTCTGCAAGCCCGTTATGGGTTCTTTTACAGACACCTGACATTTCTTAAGCGCGGCTAGTACATTTACTGGAGTTGGGGGGCGTAAACTTTGCCAATATTGTGCTAATACCTCCCCGTCTCAATTCTCTAGCGCAGTTTTCCCATACCGTTTCCTCCCAGCCGGGAAGAGGTAAATGAGCCGTGCCAGGGTTTTTATCCTTTTTCTTAGACATCTCGGATTTCCGTTGCCTCACTTAATAGTTCAATATTTTACCAGATTCCCCAAAATCCTGCAGCGACTACGCCAAAATGTTTTGATTTGGGAAAATGGTTCAAGGAGTTCTTTGGAATAAGTGGGCAAAAATCAGAGAGAAGAGGTCTGATACTTCAATAAAATTTACTTATTCAATTATAACATTTAAATACATATAATGCAGTAGCGATAGATTATAGAAACAAATATATGCTTACTGTAATAAAAACAAACTTATGCTTACAGTATATCAAAAGAAACAAACTCATGCTTACAGTATATCAAATGACACAAACTTATACTTACAGTATATCAAAAGAAACAAAGCTATCATCCTAGACCAGTAGACTGAGGGAGCCCGCATGTCAGTCTCGTCAGAGGATCAACTCGTGCCTGGTCCCAAACACCAAACAGGTGTGCACATTCCCCACGATTGAGCTTCCAAAAAAACTGAGGGCGGAACCTTCCCTTATATACTAATTACAATACAATACAATACAGTTTATTTTTGTATAGCCCAAAATCACACAGGAAGTGCCGCAATGGGCTTTAACAGGCCCTGCCTTTTGACAGCCCCCCAGCCTTGACTCTCTGAGAAGACAAGGAAAAACTCCCAATAAAAACCTTGTAGGGAAAAATGGAAGAAACCTCGGGAAAGGCAGTTCAAAGAGAGACCCCTTTCCAGGTAGGTTGGGCATGCAGTAGGTGTCAAAAGTAGGGGGTCAATACAATACAATATACACAACAGAACAATTCCTTAAGACAGCATAATAATAAAAATTTTAGAATTACGGTTTAACAGTAGATGATATGACATAATTAGGTTTGGATATTTTTAGAGTCCTGGAGACCTCATCCATCTAGCTGCATCTCCATGGACCACTAATTAGGTGTCCTTGCCCAAAAGCGGCCTACGTGGAAGCAGTGTATGCAGAAGTGATCAGTTTCAGCATACACACCCCCCTTCCACGGGACACGGCGCTATGTTTTTCTTCTACTCGGCCTTGAGACTAGTGCCTGATACCAGAAGACACAGTAATACAGTATATGTGAAAAAAGCCTCTCGAAGTGACAAACAAGTCGGCATAACCTTGGCTGTATCTTTAGAACATTCCCGGCTGTTTCTCCCAAAACATTAGTAATGCAGCTGGGTTCCGCGCTGAAGCGACCAACACCCATCTGCTCTCTTTATTTCACCTTTGCTTTTTACAGAGAAAAATCCTTCCATTACAGGTAGGTTTCCAGGTGAGAGTGCGACGCTCCCACACTCCACCAACATGACTTTTTAGAACATTAGAACAATCTAGACGAGAACAGGCCATTCAGCCCAACAAAGCTCGCCAGTCCTATCCACTTGTTTCCTTCAAGAAAACATCAAGTCGAGTTTTGTCCCTAACGTCTTACTGTCTACCACACTACTTGGTAGCTTATTCCAAGTGTCTATCGTTCTTTGTTTAAAGAAAAACTTCCTAATGTTTGTGCGAAATTTACCTTTAACAAGTTTCCAACTGTGTCCCCGTGTTCTTGATGAACTCATTTTAAAATACAAGTCTCGATCCACTGTACTAATTCCCTTCAGAATTTTAAACACTTCAATCATGTCACCTCTTAATCTTCTTTTGCTTAAACTGTAAAGGCTCAGCTCTTTTAATCTTTCCTCATAATTCAACCCCTGTAGACCTGGAATCAGCCTAGTCGCTTTTCTCTGGACCTTTTCTAGTGCTGCTATGTCCTTTTTGTAGCCTGGAGACCAAAACTGCACACAGTATTCAAGATGAGGCCTCACCAGTGCATTATAAAGGTTGAGCATAACCTCCTTGGACTTGTACTCCACAGATTGTGCTATATAACCTAACATTCTGTTAGCCTTCTTAATGGCTTCTGAACACTGTTGGGAAGTTGATAGCTTTGAGTCCACTATGACTCCTAAATCCTTCTCATAAGGTGTACTCTCGATTTTCCGACCATTGTGTATTCAAACCTAATATTTTTACTTCCTATGTGTAATACTTTACATTTACTGACATTAAATTTCATCTGCCACAAATCTGCCCAAGCCTGTATGCTATCCAAGTCCTTCTGTAATGATATAACGGATTCCAAATTATCTGCTAATCCACCTATCTTGGTATCATCTGCAAACTTAACCAGCTTGTTACTTATATTCCTATCTAAATCATTTATATATATTAAAAATAGCAATGGCCCTAGCACTGACCCCTGTGGAACACCACTCTTAACATCGGCCAGTTCTGAAGCGGTTCCTCGCACCATCACCCTCTGCTTCCTGTGTCTGAGCCAATTCTGCACCCATCTAAAAACATCACCCTGAACTCCCACTTCTTTTAACTTGATGCCCAACCTCAGTAGTACATTAAGATAGTTAGTGTCAAAAGAGGTGTGAATTTGATTGATGACTTTAAGCCCCACCCCCAAACATGATGGATGATATTAAGCCCCACCCCAAATATGATTTATGAAATATGAAAATATGAAAAATATGAAAATATGAAAATATAATTTATGTAAATATGAAAATATAAAAATATGAACTATACCCCGCCCCTGGGGGGTTTGGACCACCGTCATACTTGATCATCTCTAAACCCCGCCTTTTAGGGTGGTTCTTTCGTAAACCAGACACTTATCACTCCCCATTAACAATACTCACGCCCCCGAGTTACACCTTTATCTCTCTATCCGCCTATAGGGTTAGGGAGAGGCATATCGCTCCACCCCTTCCCAACCCCGACTGTGGGAGGAAACGAAAGAGTTCTTGTATAAAATTCTACTCACTTAGTGAAAACGCTACGCACACACAAAAGCAGACAGAATGGACGGTCTTGTGAACGCTCCTAAGAAACTCCGCGGTAAGATATAAACTAACGACACACGACCTAATTTTATAAACACTTTTCATGCTTTCTAGTCATGTATAGTTCTGCGTAGCTGTAACTGTCTTAAAAACTCTATAAAGTGAAATATTCAATTCCCCGCAAGTGTGCCTCCTTTTATAAATCCGGGGAAATAAATTTTCTTTCACCGTCATGCGACCACATTTGGCAGTTAAATTTAAATGGGAACAAACTTTCTTTCACAGAACATGGTTACCTCTGGTATTAAACTTCAGTTGCAATTTTAAAGGTGGAACAAACTTTCTTTCACAGAACATGGGTACCTCTGGTATTAAACTTCAGTTGATCAATAGCGAGAACCACGAAGCCCCCTGCAAGGCGAACACATTTGACCGCCAATTTTAAACGCTTGGGAAACAAACTTTAGTGTTAAAATATTTATTGTAACAATTCATGCTTTTTATTTAATGAAATCGGAAAATCATACGATTATTAAACCAACGCCACACCATTCAAAGGGGTTTGAGAATATAAGTTGCCTTTAAAATTCATAAGACCCTGCTCTTTGTTAACACGTTAATCGGCTAAATGTCAAAGCCTTTTTACATACCTATGGTCGAAGAACAATATTATTAGACTAACTACTTCCTACTAACGCTTCTCTCTTATATACCAAAATGCACAATGAACTTTAAAAGCTCGCGAGAAAAGTTATTAAAAACCTCCGCGTTGAGCACAGCGGTTTCTCGCTGTCTATGGCACTTGATAAAAGTTATTTATATGCCGAGTACAAACACAGCTCTTTCCGATACTGTATTTCAGCCGCGTTAATCCTGTAAATGTCAAAATTGATCTAGTTTCATATGGTTTGCATGTATACCCATTTACATCAACTTTAAAATACACGTGGCTACCTAAGAAACGATCTCTCGGTAAAACATAACGTTTACATGATTTAAGCCCTTTCCAATTGATATCACTTATATTCAACTTGACCCTATAATGCTGAAGTCACAAAAAATCACTAGAGGCATAAAGCGAAATGTTAAAACAAAAAATGTACAGAACGTGTGCACCCCAACTGTAAAGCCACGCCCTTTTCTACATTACCGTGACGTGTCTCTCTGTTGGTGTGGTCAGGCTTTAGGGAAATGCCCGCCTCATTGTTAGTAAATAACAATTTAACCCTAAATGCATTGTCATTTAGATTCAAGCTATTATCACTCCATCCTTTTGCTGGATTGTATGTTAGGGGCACATTTTGGTGCCTAAGCTTTAACACTTTATTTACATTTAACCTTTCTTTAACATAGCATTTTCTGTCTCTAAGAAGATATGTCCTAAATGTTATGTTTAAAGTACACTATATTTTTGGTGGTAATTGTCATCTTAACTTTTCCTGCATTATCCTGATAATATCCCTAATTAGCACAATTCTGGCAAACCACCGAATAGATCTGAGAGAATGTCATATTCAGGTCAACAAGGTATTACAAAGTATTACAAATTATGGCCACTACAGATGTATTAACACTTTCAAATGCTACAGGATCCTGGTTGTAATTTTTGCCATGCATTAAGGGAAGCCCACATTAAAAAAGTGTGGAATGTTAAAGGGATTAAACGAAAATTTGCAAAATGGCCCAGATTAAAATATGCATAAAATAACAATTTACCAATACAGCGGGCATTCTGCATTGATAACATTTAGCCAAAAAACAAATGATGGATTTATAAAATGTATCAGAGTCTCTCTTAAATCTTGTTGACTGTAAATATGTCAGTTTGTGCACTTTTACCATGGGGGAAAGAAGGTAGCAGTACTGCCCCTATTTGTATAATGTTGACATGTTCTCTCTCTAGCCACAGGGGGCTTTCTGCTGATTTTTCACAAAAACATGTACATCTGGTTAATTACGTGCTCTAAATTGGCCCTGTTTCCTGCAATGCCATGAGCCCTAAATATAGTAGGTGGCATACCAGACCTTATGCCTGACGCTGGCCTTGGATTAATCATGTTCACAAATGAACGTATGTACTTAAAAGGTTGGGTCCTCCACATGTTGGTTATGTTTATGCAATGTAAGTCTGATTTAGAATAGTTTTCCCCAAAACTGCAGGAACAGGTTCTGATAACACATCCTGAAAATGTATGGATGGTTGTGGCTTATTCAAATGATCCTGATAAAGAAAACCCAAGCCACTGTTTATTAATACTTTTTTCATATTACACCCAGATTCAGTCTGAGCAAGCCTAAAATTTCCTTTCCCGGATTAATCAATCCGAGCTAAAGGCGTACAACCTTGGTGTAAAGAAAAATTTGATGCTAATCAGATGTTTTTGCCCTCTACATTATGTAGCATGCCAAAAGTATCTGGGGAATCAGACGTTCTAGTGTATCATGTAAAGTCAGGGAAAAATATAGAAAGCCCTGTCCCAAAGCTTTGTCACTGTGGGCCTCCACTAAACTATCTGCATTTACTGGAAATTTTGCTCTTCAAGCAGTCTGAGTTTTGTCAGGAGGAAGTTGGTGAGACACCCAGGATAAACAAATGAAAGCCATTGTACTTACCATTTGATTATCGGCATACAGCTTAAGGTGATAGCCACTGACCCCTTCAAAACAGTGAACCCACTTTTTCGTTCGGAGCACTGTCCACCCACGTCTAACATTTTGAATGTCAGCTCTTTAAAGGTAAACAGGTTTTCTACTATCCCAGTTGTCATGTCTCAGGACTGGAGAATGTCTTCAATGGTGGGGATATAGTCAACCGCAGAAATGCGATCAAGGTCAATAAGATAGTAAGCCGTGTTATCCTCCAAGTGGCATTCATTGGAGCAACAGAAGCACTCTTGGAAACCTGGGTCAACCCCAGAGCCTCTTCATGAACCCTTTTGCTCTCAGCAGGACCAGTCAGTGCAAACAGCATCATAGGCGCTGTCAGGGTTGTGAATCTCAAATTTGAGGGTTGCCAGGGCTCTTATGATTCTTGTCAGGGAGTCAAGGGCTTGTACTCCATGCAGGCCTCCAAGTTAAAGCCACCATTGTGGATTATCTTCATATGCTTCACTATAGTGCTTTTTCCTGAATTACTGGTGCCAAGGAGAAGAAGCTTGATCTCACGGCATTGCCGCTGACTCTCAGAGCGCAGGTGTCAGTCGATTCTGCGAGAAAGCCGAGCGGCCTCCTTTTCCTCCGAGCTTTGACAACATCCCATGTTCATCCTGAGATAGAGTTAGAGAAAGTATGCGTGAAGGAGGATGATGAAGCAGGGACACGTTTAGCTCTGCTGTAAGTGAGTAGACAGCCTTGATGACAGGTGCTGCTTCCCAGTCATATACAATGCATTGCTGCTGATGTCCTGCTCCTGACATACACACAACGGCCTTCCAACTTGCTCCTAGCACAAGGTTGCCAGACTGCAGAGCGGTCAGTTAGTGCTTCTTCTTTCGGCCAATATCATAGCTTTTCACATCCACCAAGCAAATTGTAGCACATTCCTGTTAATGGAACGATTTGCCTCTCCTCTGCTGTTCCACTGGGAACAGAAAATCCCTTCTCCCTCCACCTCTGCATGGTTACTTCATGTCCTCTGTTCCAAATGTAAGGTGCACACACTTATCCAGCCGGTTTCTGATCGCCTGCATGAGAGGGAAGTGGCCGTTAGCACGGCAATCTGGTTGGTGTGGAGAGGTGAGAGACACTTGATGGAGGCAACTCGCATGCATAACAACAGAGCAGGAAAATAATCTGTAAATCTTAAAAAACATTGCTGGCACCTTTTAGATAGATTTGTGAGTGACATAAATAAATAATTAAAAGCCACACCACACGGCAGCTAGGCCTAGAAATACGACACTTGAATAACGGAAGTTCAGCGATGTTTTTCTTTTATACATATATTGAGTGCATTTCTTTTCAGAACCTAATGAAGCTAATTTCACAAATAGTCAATGAGTACAGTAACATACCCATCCCAGTCTGTGTATCAGATTAACGTTCTGGCACTACACCTCAAGAGATATGGCACCTCTATTTGTAGTTTACAATCCTACAGTTGTACCATTTAGAACAGGGTACTATGTAGACCAGCGGTGGAAAAGATACTCGGCAGAATGTTTGGTAAAATAATGTTACTGTCAAGTAGTACAGTTACAAATGTGATTTGCAAGGGTGAGAAAAATATTGTCTTTGACAAAATTGCCGTCAGAATTGCATTGAGCAAGACGCGTGTCGTGAACTTAAAACTTGGAGGCGGAGTGAAAATCGTTTTTTTATTTACGGGTGTGCCGTGAGCTTAGTTTGGTTTAAGTTGGCTGTGAAGGAAAGACTCTTGTCGTGAACTTATAACTTGGAGGTGGAGTGAAAATCGATTTTAGAAAATTTTATTTTCTTGTATGGGAGTAGGGTTTTTAGTGGTGCGTGTTTTTCTTTGTCCTGCCTACGTTGTGGTTGTCAGCTTGTTGAAGTAAGAAGGAAAGTGAATATAAACCATTGATTAGTTCTTTTATTTGATAATTTACTACCACTTGCCCGGCTGGGAAGGGATATTACAGTATATTTATTTTCTTACAACTTAGAGCGGTTGTGTGAATATTTTATGTAGTCATGCATATGCGTTCGTTTTTAGTTAGTCTGGTTTGAGGGGGTGAACATCATTTCAGTTATGGGGTGAATGAAAGATAAAGACGCGTGTCGTGAACTTAAAACTTGGAGGCGGAGTGAAAATCGTTTTTATTTGTGCCGTGAGCTTAGTTTGGTTTAAGTTGGCTGTGTCGTGAACTTATAACTTAGAGGTGGAGTGAAAATCGTTTTTAGAAAATTTTATTTTCTTGTATGGGAGTAGGGTTTTTAGTGGTGCGTGTTTTTCTTTGTCCTGCCTACGTTGTGGTTGTCAGCTTGTTGAAGTAAGAAGGAAAGTGAATATAAACCATTGATTAGTTCTTTTATTTGATAATTTACTACCACTTGCCCGTCTGGGAAGGGATATTACAGTATATTTTCTTACAATTAGTTTATAACTTAGAGCGGTTGTGTGAATATTTTATAGCGTTTTTATGTAGTCATACATATGCGTGGCTTTGCACGCTGGATAAGTGTATATTTAATTTTATAATATTAATTTTGAATCTAATGTTTATAAAATGAGGTCGTGAGTTTATAAGCGCGGGGGTGTGAATATTTTCAGAATGTTACACATAAGCATAGCTATGACTGCAAGATAAGTGTATATTTAATTTCACAGTATTAATTTTGAACCTAATGTTTATAAAATAAACCCACGTGTCCTAAGTTTATAAATACATTTTCATACTTTTATAGTTTCATATTTACATAAATTATATTTTCATAGTTCATATTTTCATATGTGCATAAATCATATTTTCATATTTCATATTTTCACATTTCATAAATCATATTTCATATTTCATAAATCATATTTGGGGCGGGGCTTAATATCATCCATTATATTTGGGGGCGGGGCTTAAAGTCATCAATCAAATTCACACCTCTTTTGACACTAACTATCTTAATGTACTACTAACCTCTCATGTGGCACCTTATCAAATGCTTTCTGAAAGTCCAGATAAATAATATCATAAGCTCCACTTTGATCGTATCCTTTTGTTGCCTCCTCATAGAATTCCAACATGTTAGTAAAACACGACCTCCCTCTTCTGAACCCATGCTGACTGTTCAGAATAACTCCTGTCCTTGTCATGTGTTGCTCAATCTTATCCTTAATAATTCCTTCCATTAATTTTCCTGTGATGCTTGTTAAGCTTACTGGCCTATAGTTGCTTGGATCTGCCCTGTCACCCTTTTTATATAATGGGATGATATTTGCCATTTTCCAGTCCTTTGGAATCTCTCCAGTGCACAGTGACTTCCTAAAAATACGTGTCAAGGGTTTATATATGTACTCACTAGCCTCCTTAAGAACACAAGGATAAATATTATCTGGGCCTGGTGATTTGTTTGATTTCATCTTATTTAATCTGAGCAGCACTTCTCCCTCTACAATTTCCAAATCCCTCAGTACCTCCTTAGTAGTTGTGTTTACCTCTGGCAGGTTATCCACTTGCTCACTTGTAAACACCTCAGAAAAATGTAAGTTTAGGGCATCTGCTATTTCATTGTCTGTATCTTTTAATTCCCCTTTACTATTCCTGATGAACTTGACCTCCTCCTTAACTGTTCTTTTACTACTAAAATACTGAAAGAATCTCTTGGGGTCTTCTTTCGCCTTATCTGCTATATTCCTCTCCAACTGTCTTTTAGCCTCTCTGATATCCTTCTTAATGGTTGCCCTCATGTTCTCATACGCTACGGTTCTCTTTGCAGTCATTAGTCTTATATGCCTTATACAGCAGTTTTTCCTTTGCAACTTCTTTTTAAATCTTTATTAATCCATCGTGGAGTTTTTTAGTTTCCTATTACTTCCAAATTTAGGTATGTATCTGTCCTGCATTACATGTAAAACATTTTAAACCTGTTCCACTGCTCCTCGACTGTCTCCACATTTAAAAGCTTATCCCAGTCTATCCTACTTAGACTTTGTCGCATCTGCTCAAAATTAGCCCTACTAAAGTTCAACTTAACAATTTTAGTCTTTGCATCTGTACTCTTACAAAATACTGAGAATTGTATTACATTATGGTCACTTGACCCTAGTGGTTCAATCACCTCTACACCCTCAATTCTATCCTGATTATTACAGAATACTAAATCCAGACAGGCTTCACCCCTTGTTGGTGCTTTAACATGCTGTGTTAAAAACAGTGCTGATTACTTCTAAAACTCCTGCTCTTGTGCTCCTCCATCTGTAAGGTTATCCCAGTTAATATTTGGATAATTAAAGTCCCCATGACTATAATATCCCCTGTAAACTTGCCTTTTGATATTACTAAAAGATGTGTGTTGAAATTACTGTCTGAATTGGGTGGTCTATAACACACTCCTAAAATGAGACCTTTTTCCCTAATATTTTCCAGGCGAAGCCACATGTCCTCACTAAGATGGGGCTCATCATCCAACTGAAGATGACTTACATTTAATTCCTGTTTGGCATAAACAGCAACCCCACCTCCTTTTCTGTTCTGTCTATCCTTCCTAAAAATGTGTATCCCTCTATGTTACACTCATCCCCATCTTTGTTATTTAGCCAGGTTTCCGTTATTGCTATAATATCATAATTGTGCTCTGCTACATACAACTCCAACTCACTTACCTTATTTTTGATACTTCTAGCATTAAGGCAAGCTATTTTTAATGTGTTAATCCTTCTATCTTTACGTGTTTGCTTAAAATTTACATTACTATGCATTTTTATTTCTACACCATTGTTTGTTCTTCCATGTATAGATCTAAATCTGGCCTGTCCTAAACTCCCTGCCCCCCCATTCCCTAGTTTAAACAATCCTCGACTAGCCTACACATACGCCTCCCCAATACATTGGTGCCCCTCCGGTTCAGATGTAACCCATCACGGCGGAACAGGTCCCATCTGTTCCAAAAGGAGTCCCAATACCCCATAAACCTATACCCTTCTACCCTGCACCAAGATTTGAGCCACGAATTAAGCCTTACCTTGACTGGCGTGTGGCACAGGCAGAACTTCGGAGAAGACTACCTTGTCAGTTCTGCTCCTCAGCTTGGTACCTAACTCTTTGAATTTGGATCGCAGAACTGACAGACTACTGTATGTCATTTGTTCCATGTGGACAATGACAACTGGATCCACCCCGCTCTGGCCAAGAGCCTATCCACCCTTCCAGGAGGTCTCCCACCTGTGCTCCCGGAAGGCAACACACCGTCGAGACTCTCTCTCTCTGGAGCACACCTGCGCTTCAATCCCCTAATGATTGAGTCCCCAACTATCACTACCTCTCTCTTTTTGGGAACTGGTTTTGAGGTGGCCCGTTGGGGCTCCTCAACCCTGCCTACCACCTCAGAATTATCAGAGTCACCGTCCAGCTCCGCCAGGACATGATAACCGTTAGACACTTCTAATTCTGGGGTTGATGCCCCCGGACAGTGTGCACCCTTTACCTTACGCCTTGTGACCGTGACCCACCTATTCCTACCTGTCTGGTCTGGAATCTCCTCCCGCCACCTTAGGGGTGCACACTATCTCTAAAGGACACCTGGGCCAAGTCCGCCAATTCTCTATTACAACGCAGGTCAGCCAACTCCTCCTCCAGTTCAGCGACCCTGAGCTCGAGGTGCTGGATCAGCTGGCATCTCTTGCAGATGTAGCCCTCATAGACAACTGGCTCTTCCAAACCATCATCTAAAAGTCCAACATCCAACAGGACTTGCATTGCACTGGCCTCATTATTAAAATTTGATTTGGGATTACTAAGCTGCCTTAACTTAAAATTAAATTTCTTCTTCTTTCAGCTGCTCCTTAACTTAAATGGTAACACTAAGATCTGCTACAGATATTTTACACCTTTTCCCCTTAAGCTCCTGTACTGTTCTCCCTCTCAGCTGCCTGCTATTTGCCTTTCTATGAGGTTAACTTTACTTTTCTCTGTCTCTTCTCCTAACTTTGCGCTCTTCTTACTTATAAGCTCTTCACCCGCACTGTTTATACGCTGTCGCCCACTTAACTGTTCTACCTCTGGAACGCTAAGGACTGTTTAATCTAAAATAAACAAATAAATAAAACTTTACTACCTTATTTGCTCCTACTGCTACGACGTCTTAACGCAGGCCGCTTACCTGCGCACTACTGAGTTTCCACCTTTTACTGCTTTGAAGTCAGCCGCGGCCTTTTTTTCTTTTCCTTTAAACTAAGGAATCGCTGTTACGACAGCGGTTATTTATTTACAAATGCCGATATCAGTTACTGCTGCTTTCTACCCTGCCCCTCGATGCTAATTCAAATACAGATAACAAGAAAAGAACAAGTACAAATAACTTTTCCAAGCGTACTTCCAAACACCCAGCTACTTTTGCTCTTGTGCGGGCGAAAAAAAAGCAAAAAAACCAAAAACGTTCTAAAGGGAAAAAAAGCTTTAAAAATTCCCACACGGTTCCTTAGAGGCAACCAAAACCCAAGTTTTAAGAGCAAAATGTATTTTTTAATGTAAATCTCACACCACAGAACAAACCAACAACTCTCAACAGACTCTAGCGTTTGCAAAGCACACCTGACTCTCAGCTCTCCAAACCAGGAGCATTTAGGATGAAGTCACACTGCTTCTTAGAAAGGAAGTTCATCAGTTTATCACCATCTAGTTCCGTGTGGGCTTCCTGTAGTTCATTCTTGGCTCCTAGGAAGTTACTGCCTTGGTCAGATTTGATCTGGCGCACAGCTCCACATATAGCAATGAAGCAGCACAGTCCAATTATGAATGAGTCTGTAGATATGTCCTCGAGCAGTTCAATATGGATGGCTCTAGAGGAGAAGCAAGTGAAAAGGAGACCGTATAAGTAGTACATTAAGATAGTTAGTGTCAAAAGAGGTGTGAATTTGATTGATGACTTTAAGCCCCGCCCCAAATATGATGGATGATATTAAGCCCCGCCCCAAATATGATTTATGAAATATGAAAATAGGAAAAATATGAAAATATGAAAATATAATTTATGTAAATATGAAAATATAAAAATATGAACTATACCCGCCCTGGAAGTTGGACCACCGTCATACTTGATCATCTCTAAACCCGCTTTTAGGGTGGTTCTTTCGTAAACCGGACACTTATCACTCCCCATTAACAATCTCACGCCCCCGAGTTATGCCTTTATCTCTCTATCCGCCTATAGGGTTAGGGAGAGGCATATCGCTCCACCCTTCCCAACCCGACTGTGGGAGGAAAGCGAAAGAGTTCTTGTATAAAATTCTACTCACTTAGTGAAAACGCTTCTGAAACACAAAAGCAGACAGAATGGACGGTCTTGTGAACGCTTCTAAGAAACTGAAAGCCAACAGGGCCTTACGGGAGTTACGGGAACCACGCCTCAGCTCTGTCTGGTACGATTCTAACTGTGCTTTGTGCCGGGTAGAGGTAAAAAGAAATGCAGAGGGCCAGCTCACGATCGCCGTTTCCAAGAAGGAGCCTATCCTACCCGAATATAACGATGCCGGTCACGAAGAGGAAGATAAAGAAAATGTGATAAAGGATCGAGTGAGTGAAATTAATTTTTCTATAAAAGACTGGAGTTTTTTTAAAGCTCTTATGCCAAATATTGATGAAGCTATTTATGAAGGAAAACTATCCAACCAGATGAAAAGAATTAAAAGAAAATTGGAGGAGGAGTTTAGCATGTTGAATAATTCATGCTCGAAGGAGGAGGAAGAAAACTGGGAGTCAACGCCCTAAGTGAGTGGAGATAAATACAGAGGTCTTTCCATAGTCTACATTAACCTAAAACCTTATCGAGATGTCTTCAACTAACTACCCTTCCGAAGCTGGTGTTAGCTGGGTCGGTCATCTCCCTGTTCTCTCGGCCTCTGAGGTGGCAGAAGTCCTCAACACTTTGATGCGCTCCGAAGAACCAAGCTCCGGGGTATGGAACATATCCGCCGCTGACTACCTGTTTTGGCCGGCTAACCTTCAAACCAACACCGTCTACTCTACTCCCGACGATGTGATCGACCCTAACCTACAGCCTGGCTACTCTGGCGGCAGACCAGATGCTGACAGACAACGATGTGTTTTGGGCGGTAACAACCAGCACCCTGCCAGCTACGTACCTGATCAGGTCTGCTGGTCTACGGAACAGACAGCGGCAGTCAGCGACCTGTTTTGGCCCGGCGACGCATACCTAACTCCGGGTACTCTGCTCCTAACAACTCACCTTCAGACCCACCGTCTTGGCGGATCTTGGATGCCCTCGAATGACCAGATCTATTGGCCCGAACCTCAGTTACCGCTCCTGATGATATGTACTGGCTGGACAGTCTCCTGGAGAACCGTACAGGACCTGACTTTTTTGTCCCTGCTGAGGAGACTCTGGGGAGCCTGATGGGCGCTGAGGAGATAGCCATGCAGACCATGCATCAAGAAGAGACTGTGGACGACTTGGTAGAGGCTCTGGCCTCTTGGAAGCCATCGTCCCAGGATTCTGATTATGAGGGCATGGACATTGAACAAACTGACGGGGCTCTGGGTGAAACACTTCGAAAGACTCTGAAACTGATCAAGAGTTCGATTGCGGCTCTGCTGGACATAATAGTCGATCGGGACCTAAAAAGCACCTGTCAAGGTTGTTTCATAGATCACCCCAGCCAGGCGCATATATGTGTCTGTTTGAACCGGACTCTGTTTATCGGGTTGGCCGTTTTCAAGAGGTTCTGACTGTTTTCCGCAAAACCGTGGCTCAGGAGCCTGGTCATAAGACTCTGGGCTGCTTCAACATCTTTCCGCCTTTTCACAAGGTTCATTCATTTGTTCAAAATGCTGTAGATGAACTGGAAAATGAACATTCGATTAGTGAGGCTATTGTACAGGCCTTTCACAACATGGACGATCCATCATACTCTAAAATACGTGAAATAGCCGATGCTTTCTCTAAAAGGCATTTTTCTGTACCAGACATGACCGATGCACCTTTGGGGTTTTACGGGAGTATGATATAGAAAATCAGGCGAAGTGTCTGAACTCAATGTGCCTGTACTATGAAATGTTTTTAAATGTTTTTAATACTGCTGTTTTTGAAAATTACCAATAAATCCTCCTTTGATTTTTAAACCATTGACATTTTTCTTTCACCGTCGGCGATGGAGGGTTACTTGAAAAAAGTACAGAAAAATGCCTTTTAGAGAAAGCATCGGCTATTTCACGTATTTTAGAGTAAGATGGATCGTCCATGTTGTGAAAGGCCTGTACAATAGCCTCGCTAATAGAATGTTCATTCTAATTCAAATACAGATAACAGAAGAACAAGTACAAGTACAAATAACCTTTCCAAGGTACTAAACACCCAGCTACTTTTTGCCTTGCGAGCAAAAAAAAAAACGTTCTAAAGGGAAAAAAAAAGCTTTAAAATTCCCACACGGTTCCTTAGCGGCAACAAACCCAAGTTTTAAGAGAAAATATATATTTTTATTTAAATCTCACACCACAGAACCAACAACAACTCTCAACAGACTCTAGCGTTTGCAAAGCACACCTGACTCTCAGCTCTCCCAAACCAGGAGCATTTAGGATGAAGTCACACTGCTTCTTAGAAAGGAAGTTCATCAGTTTATCACCTCTAGTTCCGTGTGGGCTTCCTGTAGTTCATTCTTGGCCTGGAAGTTACTGCCTTGGTCAGATTTGATCTGCGCACAGCTCCACATATAGCAATGAAGCACAGTCCAATTATGAATGAGTCTGTAGATATGTCCTCGAGCAGTTCAATATGGATGGCTCTAGAGGAGAAGCAAGTGAAAAGGAGACGTATGTGTACATTAAGGAATGTTATGTCAAAGAGGTGTGAATTTGATTGATGACTTTAAGCCCCCTCAAATATGATGGATGATATTAAGCCCGCCCAAATATGATTTATGAAATATGAAAATAGGAAAAATATGAAAATATGAAAATATAATTTGTAACATGAAAATATAAAATATGAACTATACCCCCTGGTTGGACCATCATTATTGATCATCTCTAAACCCCGCTTTTAGGGTGGTTCTTCAGTAAACCGGACACTTATCACTCCCCATTAACAATACTCACGCCGAGTTAGCCTTTATCTCTCTATCCGCCTATAGGGTTAGGGAGAGGCATTGCTCCACCCCTTCCCAACGACTGTGGGAGGAAGCGAAGTTCTTGTATAAAATTCTACTCACTTAGTGAAAACGCCATTTAAACACAAAAGCAGACAGAATGGACGGTCTGTGAAGCTTCTAAGAAACTGAAAGCCAACAGGGCCTTACGGAGTTACGGAACCACGCTCAGCTCTGTCTGGTACGATTCTAACTGTGCTTTGTGCGGTAGAGGTAAAGAAATGCAGAGGGCCAGCTCACATCGCCGCTTCCAAGAAGGAGCCTATCCCACCGGAATATAACGATGCCGGTCAGCGAAGAGAAGATAAAGAAAATGTGATAAAGGATCGATGAGTGAAATTAATTTTTCTATAAAGACTGGAGTTTTTAAAGCTCTTATGCCAAATATTGATGAAGCTATTTATGAAGGAAAACTATCCAACCAGATGAAAAGAATTAAAAGAAAATTGAGGAGGAGTTTGCATGTTGAATAATTCATGCTCGAAGGAGGAGGAAGAAACTGGGAGTCAACCGCCCTAAGTGAGTGGAGATAATGAGGTCTTTTCCATATCACATTAACCTAAACCTTTCAGAGTCTTCAACTAACTACCCTTCCGAAGCTGGTGCTAGCTGGGCGGTCGCCTCCCCTGCTCTGGCCTCTGAGGTGGCAGAAGTCCTCAACATTTTGATGCGCCCAAGCCAAGCTCCGGGTATGGAACATACGTCCCGCGCTGACTACCTGTTTTGGCGGCTAACCTTCAAACCAACACCGTCTACTCTACTCCCGCGATGTGATCGACCTAACCTACAGCCTGGCTACTCTGGGCAGACCAGATGCTGACAGACAACGATGTGTTTTGGGCGTAACAACCAGCACCCTGCCAGCTACTGACCTGATCAGGTCTGCTGGTTCTACGGAACAGAAGCGGCAGTCAACGACCTGTTTTGCCCGACGACATCGCATCCTAACCGGTACTCTGCTCTAACAACTCACCTTCAGACCCACGTCTTGGCCGGATCTTCGGATGCCTCGATGACCAGATCTTGGCCCTAACCTCAGTTCCCGCTCCTGATGATATGTACTGGCTGGACAGTCTCCTGGAGAACCGTACAGGACCTGACTTTTTTTCCCTGCTGAGGGAGACTCTGGGGAGCCTGATGGGCGCTGAGGAGATAGCCATGCAGACCATGCATCAAGAAGAGACTGGGACGACTTGGTAGAGGCTCTGGCCTCTTGGAAGTATCGTCCCAGGATTCTGATTATGAGGGCATGGACATTATACAAACTGACGGGCTCTGGGTGAAACACTTCGAAAGACTCTGAAACTGATCAAGAGTTCGGATTGCTCTGCTGGACATAATAGTCGATCGGGACCAAAAAGCACCTGTCAAGGTTGTTTCATAGATCACCCCAGCCGACGCAGCATATGTGTCTGTTTGAACCGACTTCTGTTTATCGGGTTGGCTGTTTTCAAGAGGTTCTGACTGTTTTCCGCAAATGCGGGCTCAGGAGCCTGGTCATAAAGACTCTGGGCTGTTTCAACATCTTTCCGCTTTTTCACAAGGTTCTATTCATTTGTTCAAAATGCTGTAGATGAACTGGAAAATGAACATTCGATTAGTGAGGCTATTGTACAGGCCTTTCACAACATGGACGCATCCATCATACTCCTAAAATACGGAAATAGCCGATGCTTTCTCTAAAAGGCATTTTTTCTGTACCAGACATGACCGATGCACCTTTGGGGTTTTACGGGAGTATGATATAGAAAATCAGACAAGTGTCTGAACTCAATGTGCCTGTACTATGAAATGTTTTTAAATGTTTTTAATACTGCTGTTTTGAAAATTACCAATAAATCCTCCTTTGATTTTAAACCATTGACATTTTTCTTTCACCCGTCGTATGGAGGGTTACTTGAAAAGTACAGAAAATGCCTTTAGAGAAAGCATCGGCTATTTCACGATTTTAGAGTAAGATGGATCGTCCCATGTTGTGAAAGGCCTGTACAATAGCCTCGCTAATAGAATGTTCATTTTCCAGTTCATCTACAGCATTTTGAACAAATGAATGAACCTTGTGAAAAGGCGGAAAGATGTTGAAGCAGCCCAGAGTCTTTATGACCAGGCTCCTGAGCCACGGTTTGTGGAAAACAGTCAGAACCTCTTGAAAGCGCCAACCCGACAAACAGAGTCCGTTCAAACAGACACATATGCTGCGCCTGGCTGGGGTGATCTATGAAACAACCTTGATAGGTGCTTTTAGGTCCCGACGACTATTATGTCCAGCAGAGCCGAATCAAACTCTTGATCAGTTTCAGAGTCTTTCAAGTGTTTCACCCAGAGCCCCGTCAGTTTGTTCAATGTCCATGCCCTCATAATCAGAATCCTGGGACGATGGCTTCCAAGAGGCCAGAGCCTCTACCAAGTCGTCCACAGTCTCTTCTTGATGCATGGTCTGCATGGCTATCTCCTCAGCGCCCATCAGGCTCCCCAGAGTCTCCTCAGCAGGGACAAAAAAGTCAGGTCCTGTACGGTTCTCCAGGAGACTGTCCAGCCAGTACATATCATCAGGAGCGGGTAACTGAGGTTCGGGCCAATAGATCTGGTCATTCGAGGGCATCCAAGATCCGCCAAGACGGTGGGTCTGAAGGTGAGTTGTTAGGAGCAGAGTACCCGGAGTTAGGTACGGCGTCGCCGGGCCAAAACAGGTCGCTGACTGCCGCTGTTCGTTCCAGACCAGCAGACCTGATCAGGTACGTAGCCGGCAGGGTGCTGGTTGTTACCCGCCCAAAACACATCGTTGTCTGTCAGCATCTGGTCTGCCGCAGAGTAGCCAGGCTGTAGGTTAGGGTCGATCACATCGTCGGAAGTAGAGTAGACGGTGTTGGTTTGAAGGTTAGCCGCCAAAACAGGTAGTCAGCGGCGGACGGATGTTCCATACCCCCGGAGCTTGGTTCTTCGGAGCGCATCAAAATGTTGAGGACTTCTGCCACCTCAGAGGCCGAGAGAACAGGAGACGACCGCCCAGCTAGCACCAGCTTCGAAGGGTAGTTAGTTGAAGACATCTCGATAAGGTTTTAGGTTAATGTAGACTATGGAAAAGACCTCTGTATTTATCTCCACTCACTTAGGGGGCGGTTGACTCCCAGTTTTCTTCCTCCTCCTTCGAGCATGAATTATTCAACATGCTAAACTCCTCCTCCAATTTTCTTTTAATTCTTTTCATCTGGTTGGATAGTTTTCCTTCATAAATAGCTTCATCAATATTTGGCATAAGAGCTTTAAAAAAACTCCAGTCTTTTATAGAAAAATTAATTTCACTCA